>NW_010287895.1:0-476 GCF_000700745.2 Antrostomus carolinensis
ACCCATCCTGCCTGGAAAAAACCCAAAAAAAAGCAAAAAAAAAAGAAAAAAGCAAAAAAAAGGAGAAAAAAAAAAGGCAAAAAAAGCAAAAAAAGGGCAAAAAAACCCCCCAAAACCGAAAAAAAACCCAAAAAAAGGCAAAAAAAAGGGAAAAAGAGGCGGGAAAAGGCAGAAAAAAGGCAAAAAAAAAGCAAAAAAAGGCAAAAAAAAGGAAAAAGGCAAAAAAAGGCAAAAAAAGCAGCAAAAAAAGGCAAAAAAAGCAGCAAAAAAGGCAAAAAAAAGCAGCAAAAAAGGCAAAAAAAGCAGCAAAAAAGGCAAAAAAAGCAGCAAAAAAAAGCAAAAAAAGCAAAAAAAGCAGCAAAAAAAGCAAAAAAAGCAGCAAAAAAAGGCAGAAAAAAAGGTGAAAAAAAGGCAAAAGGAAGGAAAAAAGGCAAGAAAAAAAGGTGAAAAAAAGGCAAAAGGAAGGAAAAAAGGCA
>NW_010287896.1:0-23426 GCF_000700745.2 Antrostomus carolinensis
GCCTCTAGCCAGGGTCAACCCACCACATCTACATATTTAGATCTGTTGCCAGAGAAAAATGTTTAATATTGGGAAATTTATTTTCATTTCAGTTCTGCCTAATACTTACATATAAGAACAAAATAAGGGTGCCATATGTAATTAATTTATTTCTTAGTCTTAGTAAAATGGTAACAGTTGCAGGTTCTGACATCTGTCCATCTGTCTACGTGTTTGTATTGAACTTAACTCCAATCTGTTTTATAACGTCCACCTAAAAGATTTTCACTCAAGGTAGATTTTATCACAAAATCCACAGATGAAGTCTTGGCCAGGGTGATATAAAAACTTCCACTTCTGTCTGTGAGGCTAGAATTTGCAAGGATCTTGTACTGAATTCTTACAGTCCTGTTCTTATGTAATAAAGTCCTTGCCCAAGCCTAGTAAGATAGGATTTTGAAGCTCTCCCTTTACGATAAATTTTCATGTCAGAGCCATTGAATTAGTTCCTTTCATTTAACAATGTGAAAACGAAAAAAACAATAAACGTGCCTTTGAAGATGATAAAAAAGAAAATTCCCCTTAATGGTTGCAGATTGTGGGAGGTGTAATGGCTAGTGAGATCCCAGTGTCAGATCAGCTGCACTGACAATAGCAGTTGTGGAACGGCTGCCAAAATTGACATATGGTGGGACAAGAGGAATCATTACTGAGTATTAAAGCTTCTTGGGAGCTTAATCATTGGGGGTTTTTGTGTGCACTTGGTTTTTCTAGATAGTTGTTGTTTTTAACTTGCACAACTTCTGCATAGTTCAAATCTGCTTTTCCTCTGTGTGCAATAACCAGTAATTTTATTTCTTTAGGTTTTGAAAAAGAAAAGAATATACTTTGGCTCGATAGTAAGTTTACTTAAGAAGTCTTATTCGTTAATTATTTAATGTGGAGCTGTAAATCGTAATAGATGTTTTTACCTAGCTCTTTTCTTCACAGTGAAATGGAATTTTTAAATTCAGCTTAATATACCACGGATGGAATCACTGCAGTCGAAGCTTTTTGTTAGTTTCATAAAAAAATTCAAATATATGAATGGGTTTGTTATACTCTGCAGTCTGAAACTGTCCCTCCCCTACCATTGTTAGTCAGTAAGTTTGATAGTTTATTCAAATAGCAGTTGTGAAATTAAAAAAAAAATGCAGTTACCTTAAAGATAATTCTGCTACTTCTTTTGTGGTTGAATTTGGGACTGAGATTCGCAGAGCATAGAAAATATTGTATTTTCAGCAGTGGCACCCTGCCCCAAGAAGTAAATGACCTCCAGAGGTCTCTTCCCAACTGAATTCCTTTGTGATACTATAGTAATCTTAAAATGGGAATATTTCTTCTTACTACGAATAATAACACTACTCACACTGCAAGCATTGCTGGAATCAAAAATGTACAGATTTTAAGGATAAGAAGAAAACTAATTGAAAGAAATTAGGGACTTGGTTTCAAGCCATATAGAATTTATGGAAGCAAAGGGAAGTAGTTACAATTTTAAAAAAAAAAAAAATTAAAGGTAGGGAATCCATATAACATAGGTTAGACTCAGTAACATTTTAGCCTAGGAGAAGGTAGGACTGGATATTGCATTTCTTTATTTTACTCTTATTTTGTATACAGCAAAGCTAACATGGCCTGCTTATAGCAAGTGTGAATAAATGTAGGTATATCTCTGGGTAGATACAGTGCGGATATAGGATATTTTTTGTAACTCTTAGGTCAAATTAAATGTTACCTTTGTTACCACGTGTAGCATGAAGAAAAGCAGTCCTGAGGAAGGAACCAGTATATAAGTTCTCATTAATCAGTATTTCTGTGTAGTACGTGTGGGTCCTTCGACAAAAATTTATGTGAGAACTATCTCCTGAATTCAGGTGACTAAATTGTACTTCCACTTTGTACTGCAGACATGTAGAGAAGGAAAGGGCATATTCTTTCCCCATCCCTGGCCCTAATTAATTCTGTTTCTATGATTTCCTTCTGTGTAACACCTTGAAAGAATTACATTTAGTACTGCATATTCTTCTGTCTTCTCAGGCTGCTTCACACTTAACAAACTACTGATTCTGGGCTAACCTGACGGATTTGAGGGATTTTGCATGATGTCCCTGTCCGAAAAGCTCTGGGCAGTAACAAGAGTTTGTAGCAGTAGATGCTGAAGTGAACATACATCCACAGCTGTGGGATTGCCTGCACAGGAGAGCCACTCAGCAGCAGGATAGATGGTGTTTCTGGTGGGCATTGTTCTTTGTTTCCACACAAGTTTGTGGATCTTTTTTACTTTGGAGGAGCTTGCTAAAGAAGTAGTTTGGGGAATCAGTGTCTCAGACAGCTGTCTCCTGCATTTTTGTTTATTAACTCTGAACCACTCCTTCTTCTTTGACTTTTTTTACAGTTTATCTTATGAATGAAAAACAATTAGGATAGTAAAATTCTACCTCTGAAGACTTCACAGCCAGTTATTACCAGTTTTTAATGTAGTATGTGTAGAAGTAAAGCGTAATGTCATATTGAACTGTGTATGTATGAGCGTGGATTTATATATATGTGTGTGTGTGTGTATTTATATATATATATATTTGATCTTACATGTAAATTTAAAAATGAATTTGTTTTGGTTCTTTGTGTAAAGGTATGCACCATGCATCACACTTAGATTAAATGAATATATGTTCACACAATTGATAATGTTTTACGTCAAAATGACAAATCCTAATCAAGATTGCTGCAAATATTTGCATTAGTACTTCCTGCTGTCATCTGTTTATAATCTCCAGCTCTCCTAAATTATTCAATTTTATTTACAGTGCTCCTTACCTGTGTTGTACACAGCTATGACTATTTAGGTTCAAATATTTTTTGATGTGAAAAATGTAAAATAATGCTAACATTAAAAGAACTCAAAACCATATAAGCCACTCTAGGTAGCTACTTGTAGAAATCTAAACTTTGACAAAGGGTGCCAAAAGTACTTGAGATACCTTGGTTTCATTAAAGATTCATGGTTTAAAAAAAATGAGTGATGTTCCGTCTGCTTAGGTAGCACATTTTAGCAAAAGCAGCAGCATGTTGTGGATCTGTAGGATTATAACCATGAAGCTGTCTCTTGTACTTCTCTAAAAGTACAGCTATTTTCTTGAGTTTGCAGTAGTAGATTTTTTAGAGTCCTTGGAAGTAGATCTGTCTGTCAAAATCTTACATTTAGCTAAAAGCAAAGCTGGAGAATTTTTCCTCTAATTTAAATTTAGAGGGAGCAGAAGCAACAGCAGCATCTGAATGCCCTTTATATGAGCAGCAGTCAGATATTTCTGCTTCCGTGCTAAATGTATTAGGTCCTGCTTGATTCCCCTGCTCTGCCGTGTAGCTGGTGAAATCAGGCTGAGTAGGTTCAATCTGAGGTCACACTGAAAAAAAAAAAAAAAAAAGGTATTTTCCTGTGAGTTAGCAGCTTACTATAATCCTGGCTAATGTGGCTTTGAAGCAGTATGAAAAGAATACCAGCTACACTGCACCATTGCGCTGAGCAGAGTTGGTGAGTTTGATACGAAATCATCGTGGATATCAGAACATCAAGCCCTAAGTGGTTAAAAATATCAGCAGGGACCTGCTTGCTGATGCAATCTTGTAGTCATGCTTGAAAGAAACTATTCCTACCATATATTTCTTGAAACAGAATTATAAATCTTCCAAGTAATAATTTATTACAGAAATAAACCTAAACCTTTGAAAACAGCAGTTGTAAAGGGAATTGCTATAAAATCTTGTGCTGTGAAAAATGTCACTTACTGTTACATTTTCTATTACTTTGGGTAATTTTTTATGTTATTTTCATCATATTTTGTCTCTCTAGATATGTCCTTCATTTAAAAATACACAGTTTACAGATGAGGTGGAATTTAGGATTTTTTTAAACCTCATCAGAGTTTGTAACTCTGAAATCAATCAATCATAAACAGCACAGGTGTAATTAGTCTTGACTCCTGGAGATGCAGGCTCTAAGTACCATTGTAACACATTACACTACAATAATGACCTTTAATTTATTGTCATTTTAAATTTTGGCCATGTTGTCCAGTGGTAGTAAAAGAAATTCTCTTGTGTTTAAAAATATTCAGCAACAGCTGTTGCTCTACTAGTGTGAAAAGAACCCACAAAGCGCTTGACAAGAAGAGATTTGGATTCTGGATTTTGTTTTTAAACTTGTTTTATTTCTTGAATGAAGGCACAAGAAGTTTTAATTTCAATACTTGTGTAACATAATGAAATTTTAAATTAATGGTATAAAGTGCTTTTGAGTGTTTTTAGCCACTATCACAGTCAAAGAAAGAAACTGTCTAGGAGTAGCATAAATGAATTTAATATAATGGGCTTCCGTAGATTTTGCTGTCTGTACCTACTAGATCATAAACACCTTCTCCTATGAGGCTGAACGAACAGAAAATGTTTTGCGGCTTACATTTAAGAAATGTGTCTTTTGGTCCCTATTTCTGGTCTCCTGACTGGTTCCCCCTTTCCATTTTATCATATCTATATGTCTTACCCAGGCTTCTGAAATCCATCCTTTTTTAACTTGTACTCTTCCAGTGCTGTTCTGTGCAGCCCAGTGCTCTGCTTGTCCCACAGAAATCTTTACATTTATTATAAACCTAAATACCTTACAGTACAACTCAGTAACAACAACATTTTATACTGTTTCAGAGTCTTCAGAACGTACCTTTTCTGGATGCAGACAATGCCAATGTGCTAGGAAGGTGATTGATGGTCTGAGAATTATTTACACCTGGCAATTATTGTCAGTGTAGATCTCCCACTTGATATTTAAGTCTCCTGTTCAGTTCAGCTGTGTGTTACATGTTTTGAAAGTAAGGCACTTTGAACATTTGGACAGTTTGAATTGTGATTCACATGGGTAAAGCCTCAAGCCAATAAATGCTTTAAGATTGTACGACAGTGATAAAAATGCTCCCCCATAGAGTGCCAAGATGTAAACATTCTAAAGATGCTACATTTGTGGATGGAGGTTTTCACATGCAAAAAAGTTTTATGAGGGCAGTAGGAAACACAACTGACTGATCACTGGAAACCACAAATGACCAGAAGTTGTTAAGATCATAGAATCACAGAATGGTTTGGGTTGGAAGGGACCTTAAATATCATCCAGTTCCAACCCCCCTGCCATCAGCAGGGACACCTTCCACTAGACCAGGTTGCTCAAAGCCTCATCCAACCTGGCCTTAAACACTTCCAGGGAGGAGCAGCCACAGCTTCTCTGGGCAACCTGGGCCAGTGTCTCACCACCCTCACAGTGAAGAATCTCTTCCTAATATCTAAACCTCCCTTCTTTCAGCTTAAACCCATTTCCCCTTGTTTTGTCATTAACTGCCCTTATGAAAAGTCCTTCCCTAGCTTTCTTGTAGGCCCCAGATACAAGATACTGCTGGTGTATTTTATTTGTGTTGAAGTAGAAGAGACCCCCAAAAAAGACACAGCAGTTGCAGTCTTAAGTAATTTCAGCTCAAGTTTACAATAATTGTCAAAAATGGCCTGGCATTCATAAACTAGCAGCCAGTAAGAGAGCAGAAAGCTCTTGCTGTGAAGTAGAAAATGGGCAGCCATCCTTTATATTACCTTCATGATTCCCTTGTACTTTCTCCCTCTTCCACCCTTTGCTTTCCCAGATATGGAAGACAACATGCTAATAACATACTTAGGCATTGGGACATCCAGGTTGTAGGGAGCATCACATCTCTGTGCAAAAATACCTAAGCCCTCTCTCAGTCACCCAGAGTATCTTGTGATGAGACCCAGAATCAGCACAAGTTATGACCGAGTCTCACAAGACTTTTGAGGATGTCACCTCAAGACCAGGAATGCTTAAAATAGTTTGGAGTATTGACTAGAATAATTAACGTTTTGAATTAGAAAGTGACTAGGTAAGAACAGACGTGAAAAAAATAAGTTTAAAATACATCTTCTTTTTCTGGCAGACTAAGAGCCAGGGGGAATTCCTGATCTTCACTACTTTTGTCTTCTTGTATAAATAACGATTAGTTTTCTGATTGCTTTCTCTTAAGGTACTCCAGAGCTTCTGAGGTAGTTCAAGAGCATGGACTATTTGCAGCAATACCCCTCCCTCAGCTTGTTTCTAAGGAAAATACAGATTACTGTGGTAATTAATTCACCGTGAATGCCTACTGTGTGCAGGGCAAAGTAGGAGTTCAGTCTTAGTTGCTCTTAAACTGTGAAAGAGCAAATGTTGATATGGCTGTTGTCACATGGAATACTTCATTTAGAGTGCTGAAAAGAAAGCTATGGAATGAAGGGCAACAACAAAAGCTTTTACAGGTGTATCAGCAGCAAAAGGAAGACTGGAAAAGGTGGGCCCACTGCTGATTTGGGCAGGGGCTCTGGTGACAAAGCACATGGAAATGGCCAAGGTACTTAATGCCTTCTTCACTTGGATCTTTACTGGTACGACCTGAGTCTCAAGCCCCTGACAGCCATGGAGAATGTCTAAAGCAACAAAGACTTATCGCTTGGTTAGGGAACATTAGATAAATGAGACATACAGAAGTCTGATGGGATGCACCCACAAGTACAGAGTGACCTGGCCAATGTCGTGGCAAGCCATTCTTGATTATCTCTGAAAGCCATAGTGATCAGGGTAGGTTCCTGAGGAGGAAAAGAAAGAAAACACCTCTCCTATCTTTGGGGGAGAAAAGTAAGGAGAATCCAGGGACCTACAGGCCAGTCAGCCTCACCTCCATGTCTGGGGAGGTGATGAAATTGTGTGTGAATCTTCATTAATCACCTGGAAGATGGAACAGAGTGAACCCCGTGTAAGTATGTAGTTTGTACAAAAGCAGTAGGAGTGGCTGATACACCAGAAAGTTGTGTTGCCATTTAAAGGAACTTTGATAGGCTGCAGAAATGGGCCAACAGGAACCTTGTGAAGATCAGCCAAGGGAAATGCGATGTCCTGATGGTTGAAGAAGAATAACCCCATGTACAAGTACAGGTTGGGGACCAGCTAGCTGGGAGGCAGCTTTGCAAAAAGGATCTGGGGATCCTGGTGGACACCAAGCTGGCTATGAGCCAGCAGTGTGCCCTTGCAGTGAAGTCAGCCAACAGCAGCCCGGCATGCATAGCCAGCAGGCTGGGGAAGGTTATCCTTCTTCTCTGCTCAGCCCTGATGAGACACATCTGGGGTGCTGTGTCCAGTTCTGCGTTTCCCACTGCAAAGAAAGCACTTACTGGAGTCAGTCCAGCAATGGGCAGCAAAGGTGGTTAAGAACTTGGAGCATTTGTTGTACAAGGAGTGGCTGAGAACACTATGACTTTTCAGCTTGGAGAAGGCTCACCGGAATCTTGTCCATGTGTATAAATACCCAGTGGAAGCAAAGAAGGTGGATCCAGAGTCTTCTCAGTGGTGCCTTGTGAAAGGACAAGAGGCAAAGAGCACAAATTTAAATAGAGGCAATCCCTTGTAAACATAAAAGGACCTCACTGTGAGGGTGACAAGGTAGTAAAGGTTGCCCAGAGGGGATATAGAGTCCATACATGGAGATATTCAAAACCCACCTGAACATGGACCTGAGCAGTGTGCTATAGGTCACCCTGCTGTGAGCCCCAGAGTTGGACTGGGTAATCTCCAGATGTCCCTTCCAGCCTCAACCATTCTGTGATTCTGTGAATTTCTGAACCACTTTAATTCTGCCTTAGTTTAGGTGACACTGGATTTTCCATGTGTTAGTTTGTCTAAGTAATACTGCCTGTTTCGAAGTTCTGTCAGCACCTTAAGGAAGTATGACCTGGTATGGGATGCAAGCAGGTAGTATTTATCAGAGACACTTGGAAATTTCCTGCTCCACTTCTGCAAACTGGTGAAATGACTTTTAGTACTCTCCCAGTTTACTAGGCATGGTGTGGTATGGAAATGCAGTTAGTCTGGAACAAAAAAGTGCAACACGAAGAAGCTAGGAAGAAAGTGGAAAATACAGATGGAGTCAAATGCAGAAGGCAGAAGAATAAAAGTGAGGCAAGAAGTTTCAGCTATTTAAATAAAAGTAAGGATAGTGTTAGAGGAATCTTAATGTACCTAATTGCCATCAGTACTCCCTTTGCTTCAGACAATTTGCTGCATTTCTCACTGTAACTCTCTTTTATTCACTGATTTCACTGAATTACGGGGAAATAGCACAAATTTTCAGTCACTGTTAGTGTTAACTCTGTACAGGTATTAACTTTGTGCAATGCTTAGTACAGAGTTGTCAAAGACAGGAGCATTGAATATTGTTGAGCAGTGACATTGGCTTTGTTTTAGCAGTAATATAAAATTGATAGACTGCTGTATTCCCCAAGAACATCTTACAGCTAGGCCTGTAATGTGCATGTGGAAGCTTAAATCAACAAGTTGTACATTCTAATCCATGTAATGAGTTCTGCATGCTGATTGTGTTCAAGTCTTGTTATTAATAAAGGAATAGATTTTCCATACGTGATTAATGGCTTTGCAAGCCTCAGATTATGCTGCCTAAAATCAGAACAAATAAACAAGGTTATCTGTCTCTTCCTTTTACAAAAGACCATAGTCATTTATAACTCTGGGACGTCTGGGGTTGGAACAGTGTTTTCCATAATACTAAGAATTTTAAAGTGTGGATTATCTAAGTTATTTTAATAGCCATTAAATAGAAACAGATGAAGGATTGGGGGGGGTGAATAAAATAAAAATATCTAATTTGTTTAAATATAACCCAAAGAACATCCAGTTCAGATGATTAGTAACAACAAATACATCATGTTTCCTTAGTTATAGTATCAGTGAGTATATCTCAAGTCCTACAATAGAAATTCCCATGAGTGAACTTTACAGACTTTAGAAAACTCAGTAGAAATCTCAAGTAAAATTTTCTCCAGTTCCAAGTTGTTCCAATACAGGTCTGTGAAATTGCAGACTGTATGAAAAGTCAGCTTTTTATTTTGTTACCTTTGAAGTGTTGCAAACAAGACCGTTAAACAGAATGTGTAGGTTACTTGGGTATGGTATGTCCTACAGTTTTAAATTGTTATTAGTCTCAAAAAGGCAGCTATTGACAGTGGACTATGTCAGGTTTTCATCTTTAAGTGTATTTAACACTTAATATTCTGTTAATATTCTCACTGAGCATCTGAAATGTTATAGAAAAAGTTAAACCATCCCCACAAAGCATGCCATTACATTTACATCATTTGAGGTTTCTTAAAAGTCTGTGGAAAGGGAGGAAACTGTGGAACAGAAAACCACCATTATGGTTATTCATTTTGATAATTACAGTTATTTTTTAAAAATCTTGTACAGAGTGTCTGTGTCTAGTGAACACCTTCCCTAAATTGTTACTTTTCTTGCCTTAAGAGTAGTTCTCGTGATCTGACATAAGTTTTAAGCTTGGCACCTAAGTTTTTGAGTATCCAAATCCCCAGTGTGTAGGATAATGTGCTCTTCTCACTCATCAGCGTAGCTCAGTTCCTGAAGTTCAGAAGAGGTGGGCTGTCAAAATCATAGACAGCCTAATGCTATTAGGCCACTTCAAGATGGTTTTGAAAGGAAGACACTTCTAAAAATCCCAGGCTTGAATTGCTAGCCAGATATGTCATTCTAAAGTTTGAAATGGGGGTTCAAATTAATCCCCAGATTAGCAGCAGCTTCGTTACCATCTTTTGATTATTCGTTTCTGGGTAAATAGATGGCAGTGTAGCAAAATCACTGTATCAGTTTTTGTTCTAGTTGCCTAAATTCTCATGGATAAGCAGAGTGAAATATTCATGTCCTAGGAGGGAGTTTGGATTCACAAATTGTACTACCTGGTAACTTTATTTTTACAAGAAAGGTAAAATTCTGTGTGGCCATGGAAACTGAACTACTGTGAACATCAGATTGATTTCCCCCTTTACATAATTTTTGGCAGAGATGTTTGAACCATTGTGAACAGTCCGGATGCAGCACAGATTATCAAAATAAATTACATTCAAACATACTAATATCTGTTGATTTAAAAAAAAAAAAATCAATTTCCAGGGTTGTCTGTCTGTATATTTCTCAGTGATTAATAGGTATTTCAGAAACATAAACTGCTATCTTTTTCATAGAGTTGCAAACACAGGCATGTGTTGTCATGATTAATGGATTCACCTGCCAGAAACTCCAGGAGGAAGACCTTCCTGTAAACACATTTCCAGTGCATCAGGTTGTGATTGTTCTTCAGATAGTCCTCCAAAATTTAACTGCATTATGTGTGTGATTAAAGACTTGTCTATCTCCAGTAAACTCTCCTAATTCGTCTTCGCATACAGTTGCTTAACTTGGGGGGGAAAAAATGCTTCTTCCAGTGTAATTTATACAAATTCAAGATAAATCAGTGGTTCTTCATCAGCTGGGTGACTGCTGGGAAGCTGCATAGAGAGTCCTGTCACGAGCAAGCCTGAAGAAAAATGATAAGCCTGTGGGAGATGGGAGAGAAGGTCTTGCCAGCCAGCCTTGGGAGGAGAAAGGAGAAGGAGTGCTGACTGCAGACAGCTTGAAGCTGTGCGTGCAGTAGCCTGAAGGACAGCCAGCAGAGAAGCAGCAAAGGAATCAAGAAGCAGAGAGCAAGAACATGGGAAATAGAGGTATGAGGAGTTTAGGGAAAACATGATAGAGGAGAACTTGGGCAAGATGAGTAATGCAGCAAGAGACAAAGACAAATATATGTATTGCTCTACAAAATCCTCCACTTACCACCCAGTACTTCAGAGTCTTACAGGGCTTGCCAGTCCCATCACCAGTGCTCCTCTACCAGCAAAGATCTCTGCTGTAAACTTCCTTTTGAATTTTGGCAGGTTTTGTGCAAAGTTTTTACGTTGGGTCATGCCATGCAGAGGTTCTTCAAGTCCAGGTGTACTTTTTTAGCCTCCTGGTGTCATTAGCTAACACGGTCATTGGCAAGTCAGAAGGATTTGAAACTGAGGCCTTAGAGTCTTCTTATGTCTGTCTTCTTATTTTGTCTTCTTGGTTGTTCTGCAGCAGTTTTTTATGGCTCTTGTCCTCCTTTGTGGAGGCTGAAAATACTGGTCCTTCAGGGGAATATTTTTTGAGATTGTGTCTCCTTGAGTTGGAAGTCAAATAAGGAGACATTTTCTATTTTCACCAAGTTCTTAATAAACGCATTGGTGCGTGAATATTCTTGAGACAGTCTGTAATTAAAATCTTCGAGAAGCTTCTTTTTATCTATTCAGTAGTCAAGTTGGAATTACTTTTCATTAGCCCGTTTTTCTGCCTAGCTGTGATTCACCTGGATCCAGAAAGCTTCCTGACTTTTCTTTCTGTGCTACAGTGATGCACTTAGTGTCAGATATCTGAGCAAAAATAAATCTGCAGTAGGATGCCATATGCTGTCCGAGAGGAACTCTTTCATTTAATGCAGAAAAATAGGAAGAATGAGAATTTGGGTGCAGCCGTTTCGTTTCAGTTGACAGGTAATACCCTCCCACTGAGACTGCAGATAGTTGATTATACTGCTCTGGGTTGATGTAATCACCACCCTTAGCTCAAGTATCAGACTTCTGCATAGTGCTTCTGAAATAACAATGAAAAAAATATATTTTTGTCTTTCTTTTGGCTTAAAATTGTAGGATTTGAGCAAGCTTTTACGTTTTTTTAATTCATTCATTCTCAGTGTTTGAAGGACCCTAAAGACATTGTAAGAGTACCAAATTCTTTGTGAAGTAGATCCTGTGGTGAATACAAAGATGGTTCATCTCTGTTCAACCTGGAGAAGGGAAAGCTTAGGGGAGATCTTACAGAAGCCTTCCAGTACCTGAAGGGAACCTACAAGAAAGCTGGGGAGGGACTTTTTACAAGGGCAAGTAGAGATAGAACAAGGGGAAATGGCTTTAAACTGGAAGAGGGGAGATTTAGATTAGATATTAAGAAGAAATTCTTCACTGTGAGGGTGGTCAGACACCGGCCCAGGTTGCCCAGAGAAGCTGTGGCTGCTCCTCCCTGGAGGTGTTGAAGGCCAGGTTGGATGAGGCTTTGAGCAACCTGGTCTAGTGGAAGGTGTCCCTGCTGATGACAGGGGGGTTGGAAGTGGAAAAATTTTGAAGGTCCCTTCCAACCCAAACCAGTCTGTGATTCTGTGATAAATACAATTGCTATTAATGCTCTACAGCTTTTATTTTCTTTTATGTAAAGATTTAGAATTTAGTGCAGCAAATACTTAATCCTCTGTAGTAAATATACAACATTTAGGTCCAGAAATTAATCAAAATAATTTATCCATTTGAAAGTGCTGGAAAATTAGCCAAAGGCTATCATGAACACTCAGATACTTCTTAAAAAGCATTTTGTGATTTTCAGTAACTTGGTGCTCTCTGTCTTTTTCTGTAATTTGCCATTCATCTTCATATTTGCTTGAAGATTTTATAACTTCACATATTAGCAAAACTTATAATTTAAATATATTTCTTAACATTACGTAGTAATTTATTTTAAAACTTAGGCTATTTGTAGTTGTGTTGAATGGTGGCCATGCTCAGCATGATGCATGACATGGCAAAGAACTAAAGTTGTCTCTACTATTAAGGGAAATATGGATACTAGTATAATTTGGATCTAGCAAAATGCAGGATACCTTTGGGATAGACTGGTTTCCATGACAACATTTTCTTTTGTATTTTTGAGGCTAGAAATGATGGGTAGAAACTGTTTTATTCAGCAGTGATTAGATCAGTCCTTGGATCTGGGGAAAGAACAAATGCAACCACATCTGAATGCCAAAATAAATATTAACTCTTTCTGGCTACTCTCACCTGGCAGCCTTAGAGGCGTCCAGCTTTATTGCAAATACCTAAGTAGAAGGAGCAATGTTTTAATTGTTTAAATTTCTTCTTTTTAGCAATTTTATCTAAAGCAATTTAAAAAGCTATGTTATTTGAATTTCATAAAAACTCACGCTCATGCGAAATATTATGCCTAATTAGAATCCTCAAAATATGTTTTAAAATTTATTATGATTTCATAAAATAACCATACTGTGAAAAATGTTCAGTTCACCAAATATCCACATAGACTTGCTTTATGTGTGGTGAAATGGTGCCTTTCTTTTATGCTTTTTTAAGAATCCTACCTGTGCTGGAGAGCCACAGTTTGTTGGTCTTCTGAGTTGCTCTTCTGGTGGACATGGCTTGATGAGAAATGTACTGACTCTATGAGAAATTCTGTTATTCAGAATCATCACCATAACAGTCTTTTTATTCATTAATACAGCCAGTACAAGGGAAATGCTTGCCTCAGAAGGTTAAATCCCAGAAAACCTAAAACTGTTTGCCTTATAGTCTCGGTTTTATTTGGCTGCAGGAGACAGATAGATTGGAAGGGTGCAAATTTAAGAGGAATTGGTTAACTATTGGCACTTCTTTAGCACTGATTATAATTTAACTTGGAAACAAATTGATAAATCTTTTTTTTTCCCAGTTCTGTGCTCTAGAGGAGCACAATCAGTGTTTTCAGTGCAACAGCTAAGGTCAAGCCACTTTGGATACTGCAGTTGCCTTAAAGCACAGTGTGAGCCTGGGCTTTTAATTTAAAAAATCCTAATGACCCATTATTTATTTTTAATCTTTGCTCATCTGCAGAGACCTGTGAATTGTTTCCATATCCTTTCAAAGGGAGCATACAAAGATAATGCAAAAAAAAAAAAAGAAGGTAACACAAGAACTTCCATAAATCTTTGCGACTCAATTGATATATTTCTTCCTGTGAATGTGAAATTCCCATTGTTGTTAATGAGATTTCCGTATATGTGTAGAAGGATGATGAAATTAAGTATTTTCCTATATAGCTGTAAAATAGATTAAATATGAGGGTGCAATGTCCTCATTTGATGGAAGTAAGATAGTAATTTTTTATATCAGTTTAGAGGTGGAGAGCTGCTTTGCTGTATTTCAAAAGACTTCTATCTAGTTTAGTTACAGATCCATAATTTCTGCATCTACAGAAAGCGTACACTGCATATACAAAAATAACTGCAGAGTGTCATTGAACAAGATTCCTTCTTGTAAAAACCATTTTTTTCTTGAGTATTCCTTAGCATTATGAAGACTCTTCAGATGTTGTCAAGGTTGTATGATTTTAGTTTCATTCTGGTTTTTTATTTGATTGCTCTTCAGATATTGTCAAGGGTTGTATGATTTTAGTTTCTTTCTGTGTTTTTATTTGATGTGAACATGTGAATTGTAGACATGCTTTTAATAATGCTTGTTCAGTGAAAAAATTACCTTTTAGATTTAATAGATTCTGTCATTGATTTTTGTACTTTGTTCCCATGCAACCACTAGCACAGGACCTAATCTGTGAGACATTTGCTATAGCTAATGCTTTAGCATCAGATGAGGCCCTCATTTTAGTTATGTATGAGGGAGTCGTGTGCTTTCACATACTCCTGCAGGCTCGAAGGAATAAAGATAGTAGGTGATAATTGAAAGCTCATTTTTAAAATAATCTAAAAGTAAGATATTGTTTTCTAATTCAGTTTTTAGGACTTGCTTTGCATAATTTCATATTCATACCTGTTCAGTCAAAGACTTAAGCATATCTTTAAACTACTAAATGAATCTTAATTATGAAGAAGAGGCACTATTGGTGATGTAATAATCTTGGGCATGCTTATATTTCTCTTTGTCCTTTATATTTTAAACCTCCAGAGAGTTCTTCGTACCTTCCTCTCTTTGGAATTGGTTAAGAACTTTATATCTCGTCTTACTTTTAAGCTTATGTAAACTTCATACCTCCAGAATACTTTTCTGAAAAATGTTTTTATTCAATGGCTGATTTCTTTCTTCTGTGTTTAGATCTCTGTAACACATCATAACATTGTTGAACTGGAACTTTGCTCAGTAGGATTCTTCTTAAAAATGCATGGTTTAGTATTTATTTATTTAATTTTACAATACAAGTTACTGTCCTTCCTTCAGTGAACTTTTTTGAACTTTTTTTAAGCAATACCACAGTGAGCACTAGGTAGTAACTTGCATCCATAGCAGCAGCAGGCACACGTTAGCAGTGGATAAGGTGTTTCTGGGATACATTCATTACTCATCCAGCTAAGAAGATGTCAGCAGTGGCAGACAGACTTAAACCAAGCTATTTTTATCTAATTAGCCCTGGTCACTTCATGATTTTGTCAGTCCTATTAGAATTGCTGTCATTGGGATAAATTAATGCAGAATATCTGCAAACATTATAAAATTCAGACCATGAGCTTGTATAGTATTTTCTAGAGATATACTCAATCATTTTCTCTTCTTCCATGTAATGATACAGGTGTGGTGGCTCTACAACCATGCAAATACCATACTTGAGTGCTGAGTGTTGGTGTATGCATGGCTTCCAAAATTACAGGCTACTTGAAACACGTGCTATACTGCCTTCTTGCTTTGCTTTAAGCAAAAGTGTACAGGAAAAAAATGAATTCTGTGGTTTGTCTGATGAAATGGCCAAGTCCTTTCTGGTCATTCAGATATCTAGCTTTTTAGATTTACCCTGGTCACTTTGGTGGTCTTCAAAGTTTGAAGCGAGTCGAGTTGCAGTGAATATCTTTGAAAAAGAAATACTAAAATAACAGACTCTTTAGGAAGCAACATGAAAATAATCTTATCAAACAAACAGCCTCAGCTCTGGATTTGAGTTTGTATTCCAGCCCTAGAATGTCTTTGTGAGGCCAACAAGCATACTTTCTACTTTATGGGTCTATTTGATATATTTCTATTCAAAGTTTGGTGAAAAATCATATATTTTCAAAACCTGTGCTTGAATTGTACCTGTTACCCACAGAAACTTTAACTACTGTTTCTTTTACTAGCATTGACCACATTTTTACTCTTCTGATTAAGATGACAGCCATTCATTAAGGATTGGCTTAATTTTTTTTGAAGTGATACCACATGGTGAATTGCAGATACATTTTGAAACTAGCAAGAGTCATTGTGCAGTGCTTAATTCATTTTAATGCATGTCTATTGTAATTTGAATATTGAGCACAAATTAATTCAAGATCTTGCTAATTTTGGTGAGTCAGTATACATGGGCACAAACTGAAATACAGGAAATTCCATTTAGACATCACAGAAACCTGTTTTACTGTGGTGGTAGTCAGCCACTAGAACAGGTTCTCCAGAGAGACGGTGGAGCCTCCATTCTTGGAGGTAGTCAAACCCTGCTGGACCCAGTACTGTTGTAGTCAGTTGTGTGGTAAGGAAAGGGTTCTTAGGAGTGTTGTAGAGGTTCACAGGATTACTGTAGTCATTGTGCGCTGGACATATTATCTTCTTTGCTATTTCTTTCTGCCCTCTTTTTTGAGGTAGTGACAATTGCCTTGAGATATTTTGCAGAGTGAATTATCTGCCTGTATGCATGTTTCATCTTAATTTGCTTTTTTGGAAGTCAGTAAAAATTAAGGAAGGCTTAATCGCTGGCTGCCTTGCACTAAAGGAGGCTGAAGAACAACATGTCCATTTATTTCTCTGTGTGTCTATGTTGAATTGCTGACTGCTTCTCCCAGAAGAAGAGAAAGGATATTTGTTGTGGTGATCAACCAGAGCCAGGTTTTGGTGAAGTCCTGCTTCATCTTTCTGTCTTTTTATCATAATCCTTGGACGTTTATCCCTTAATCTTCTCAAATGAGGCTACTTCCAATTTTCTTGAACAAAAATCTGGAGAAGCCTCTGTGGGATGTGCAGTGTCTTTTAATGCTGATGAAGACCTTCATGTCCTCATTGATTCTGCTGAGAGAACCCTTAAGGGTTGATTGTGCTCAAAGCTAGGAATGGCCACAGGTGTCAGCCTGTCCAGCTGAAGGTACCTTTTATGATGCAAAGATATATGTACAGTGATTTTATTCTTTCCACGAACAAAGACTTCAAGCAAATGTCTTTGAAACAAATATGATCTTTAAAGCTCTCTTGAAACCCAGGAGCCTGTTGTGAAAGGAAATCTCTCTGAACTTGCCATGAAACCACCACAGGCAAGAACTACTGCTTAGGGGGGCTTGGGGGGCCTGTGGAGCTCTGTCACAGACAGATTATTAACGTTTGTTAAAACTAGAAGAAAAGTTACACTAAGGTATGAACCTGATGAACTGAAAATGTTTCTTTAAGACAGTGTAGAGTTCCTCCTTTGGACCTTTCTAAAATTACCTTTTAATCTCTGATTTCATTCACTGACTTCAGTGAAAATAAACAACTTTGAGGATTGGTTGTTCTCCGTTGTCAGTTTTGTCTGCACAGGACTCGTGACCTCAGTAAACTAAGTGACTTCTGAGTCATAAATTAAATAATTTTAGAGTAAGAAGTTCCTTTTCCAATATAACTTAATTTTGAATGAAATTGACTGAAATCCCATTAAGTGAGATTTAGCTGGCACAGCCGTTAGCCTGGTGGATGGCTGTAAGTGCATTCTCTTCCCTCAAATGTGGGAAGGTTTTGACTTTTCCAGTCGCTCCATTTCTTAGGAAGAACTTTATCTTAAGAGGGTTTTTTTCCCCCTTTTTTACCAGGCAGTACAAAAAGTACAGCTGTACATATTTGTATTTACATGGTGTGTGCATTTACTCCACCTCTCTATGTCACCTAGCAATACAGTAGTTACAGGGCTTTTATTTTCCTCCCCGCTGAATAAAATAAATTTATTTCTGTCCATGGTATAGGGGGTTTTTTTCTGTTATATCTGATCCCTAGCATTTTTTTTTGTAAGACATGTAAGTGATGTCCCACCCTTAACGCTTCCTTTCCTGCTGCTGAGGGAAGAGGAAGGAGTTGACAGTTTACACACAAGGCCTCCTCGGTCCCCAGAGAAGTTATATCCTGCTTGGTCCAGATTTTTTTTTTTTTTTCTTTTTTTTTTTTTTTTGCAAGTACAGTCTGCTGATTTATATTAAGATATTCCTCATTGTTATTACTACACCAAAGAAACCGTTACTTATTTAAATACATAATGGATGTGCAAGTTTGTAGCTGTTGGAAACCATATAAATTACAAGGTGACTTCTCAGGGAAGCTTGATATACTGAGAAAGGTTTTAATTTCATTTTGATGATGGTTTTTTGGTTTTGGTTTTGGTGGGGTTTTGTTGTGGGTTTTTTTTGTTTTGTTTTGGTTTTGGTTATTTTTAATGTTGTATAGCCATTGATACAATAACCAGTGCTATAAAGCTGCAATAGTTATTACTGTTATGAGCCACTGCTTCATAGTATCGTAGGATTTTCTGTTTCAGTTGTATTATTTAAAGTCTTAACGTCAGTAGTTAAGCTCCATTTGACTCAGTTTTTCAGGACTGTTAGATGTCTTAGCTCTAGAAATTCACTCAGAGGCTTTGCTGTATCTTATGAATCTGAAAGAGTGATTTAGTGCTACATAAGTGGTCTGTTTATGCCTTATAAAGCAGTTAAAGTGCTACAGAAGAGGTGGGTCTCCCCCGGAGATGGAATAAGAGGTATGAGGACAAAATGAACATAATTTTAAATAAGGGTTAAAAATATTTTCTAAGCTTTGATGGAAAAATCATGCAATCTTTTCTATCTTCTGAAGTAAAAACAGTGCACTCAGAAATTCAGAAATCCCAAAACTGCCAGCTCTGGAGTTCGAAATATACAATGAGCATGGAACATTACTATCTTTAGGCTTGGTGTGGGAGGCATTCTTTGAATATTCTCTTCTTAATTTTAAAAACGTTGAATACCTTAAAGATAAACAGATTTCTGTGCCCAGGACTTTGGAGATCTCCAGGTGAAATTAAACTTGCTCTTCGTATGAGAATATTAAATGATAATATCAGTGTAATAGGCCATAAATGAGAAATCTTACTGAATTCAAGTAGATTTTGAAACAATTCTGCATTTTTCTACCATACTGGAGCAATTTTCTCAACAAAAAGCATGTTAGGGCATGTGAAATGAATGATAATATAAGAGCATGAGAGTAATTACTGTTTCATTACTTCGTTAATAGGAAGTCCTTTCTTTCCAGGGAGAAAAAAAAAAAAATCAGAATAAAGTTTTATTGCTTTCTCTGGTCCTCATCTTTACCATATTTATAATTTATCTGTATCTTGAGACCCAGAGTTTATGTTTGAGCCCCAGAGTTTATATTTGCTGTCTGTAGCAGAGAACTAAATGCAGGGTGTTTTGGATTGGGGCAAGCAGGCGCAGAGCATCGACTGCAGGGAAGGCAGAGGGCTATCCCCCTGGAGAATACAGTACTTTCAAAATGCCTGCTAGTTAAATACCTTTCTAATCTTGGGATGATCTTTAGTCCCTGGCTGGCTTTGCAACACATTATCATCAAAAAAAAACCCCAGAGAAACTGAATGGTATTTAGTATGTTCATGTTTTACTGTAATGTTTATTGACTTTGAAACGAAGAAAAAAATAGTTGTTGAGTAGTGGGGCAATGATTCGGGGGGTTGTGTGAGGTTTAGATTTTGTTTTCCATAGCTGCAACTGGTAACAAAAAGTGTGGCAAAATGTTCTGTGTATTTACAGTTTAAAGTGTTATTAGGACAATATGCTGGTATCAGAAACCACAAGTGTAGAGGCTCTGCTATGTAAGAAGATGCAAACTGTTAGATGTTTGGCAGGTGATTAATGACAAGCTTTCTGAGAGTGTGAAAAAACATGCTCAACCAGATATATTCATGCACAGAGTTAAGAGTGTATAATGTTTGGAGTGTTACAAACATAAAATGAGCAATCATTTTTGGGGAGAAAAAAAAAATATAATTTTTTGTTAATTTAGCATTAATTCCTTGCAGGGTTATTCTGCTTTTCTGTGGATTTAAGAAGTGCTAAACTTTAGCTGTTCACTAACATTTAATATCTGGAGAATGGGAGACACAAAAAGGTTTTATGCACGTGTATACTTTTTATTTTGCTGGGAGTGATTTGATTGTTTCAGTCCACGCTGCAGTGTCTAAAGGCATTCTGATCTGCAGAGCTCAAGGTAGGGTCACAGTGAGCAAAACCTGGTTAAAACTGACTAGTAGAATTGGCCTCAGCCCAGCATATCCTTCTGCTTCGTTGAAGAATTCTCTTCAATAATTTAAACTTGTTTTGTTGTTTAAAACACTGTTTAGGTATCCTCATAGTAAAAGGCTGCTAGTTTTGGCTGGAAATAATAATTCTACTTCTTGAAGGGGTGAACAAATATAAAAGGAAGATTTTATCTTTTTTGCCTTTTAAATATTGTGTTTAACATCACTAATACAGTGTTCATCTGCCATGAGTAGAAAGGAATTTAATCAATATGGATTAAATGACACATTTTTGTTGGTTTAAACACGGTGTAGGGACTAGTGTGATTTCTCTTTAAAAAGTAAGATCCTGTAATTAAATATTGAGACTCAACAGGCACTGTGGCATGTTGGCATATTGCCGTGTCTTAATTTCCTTGGAAGACGAAAAGCTAAGTGTCTCAGCTACTGGTGAAATGTTAAGATCTCAGCATGAGATACACTCTAAAATGTCTTTGTGTGATTATGAAATGACCCTATTTTATATTATAAGTACAATAAAATAATGCATGTATTGTAACACTAGGAAAAGGATGTGTAAAATTAAAATTATGTAAGTTACACTCTTAATTATTTTGTTTTCTCCATTTTAGGTGTTGTTTTAGGTGTAATTAAATGGCATGTAAAATAATTCTGAGACAAGTGTTTAGATGCAGAAAAAGGTACGGAATACAAATAATGGGGGAAGCTATAGCAAGCATAGCCATTATGCTCTCCTCATGAACTTTATCTTTTATTCTGATGAGGACTGTCTGCTGCTGTGTGTATAGCCCAGACGGTGTACAGTACAGGCAACTTACCTCCCCATTCGTTTTTGCCAGTAAGATTTAAACTCGAAATTTGGGGGGTTTTTTAGCATCATACTAAATCTCAGCAACTAAACTAAATCAGAAGAGGTAAACGAAGTAGTGGATCAAGGAATAGAGAGGAACATAAAGAAGGCAAGGAAACATTATTTATTGAAGAGAAAAGAAAAAGAAGTGAGAATAGAATAGGCCAAAGCTGAAAGAGTGGATTTTGCAGATGCTATCTTTAAAATACTGAAGGGAAAAGAAGAGAAGACAAGGTGCTGTTGTACATTGGCCCTACCCAATTTTTGCAGAATCAGCTTTTAAATTACTTACAGTAACTTTATTTAAAACAATTTAAAAAAAAGTGCCAAGAATGAGTTAAAGTAACTACAGTCCAAAACACATTATACAAATTAACTACATTTAAAACTTGAAGATTCTGAGTTAAGTCTTAATATAATTTACGTAACATAGATTGGTGCAAATATGTCTACACTCTGCTCACTGAAAAAGTTATTGCATTTTTTAAAGCTGAATAATGCTCAAAGTTAATAACACAGCAGGGTCAGTCACTGAGTCTCCATAAATTTGGCATATGGTATTTTGTTTATTTTTCAGGCTTTGGATTTTTCCCAGATTGGGAAATCCCTCAGTCTAAAGAACATCCAAAACCTACAAAACAAACCAAACAATAAAAGCCGAGATTTGAGGTTTTATTAAGCAGCCCTAAATTCAAAACAATAAAACAAATGAAATAGGGGTAGCTGGTAAGTAAGTGCATGGAAAACACTCCTTACAAGGAGTTGTTTTATCAGTTGGCATATTCTCCCAGCGGAAGTGATGAAAGCATCACTACTTTTGAGTCATTTAAAAGAAGAATGGGGAAAGCAGGCTGGCACAAACATTACAAGGCAGCGTAATGGTGGTGGTGCATTAGGGAAGCTGACCTGGTTATTCATTCCTTCTCCATCCAGAAGCTGTATGTAGCTTTAATCATACAGCAGTCTCAGCTTCTGGTTACTTACGTACCACTGTTCTTTATATTAATGTGCTTCTCCTTTATTCAGGAAGTCTCTAATGGCGTTTGGGGGAGGGGAAACTCATTAGCTTCCTTCCTGAGTAATATAATTTTTATTTCCTGTTGTAACAGCGGCTTCAGCCAAAAGAAACAGCCTAAAAAGTGCCGAGGGCGGGGGGAAGGGGAGGGCGAGGGTGAGGGGGAAAGAGGGTTGCCTGTGCAAAACATTTTCATCTCTGAAGTTAAATGTTGGTTACAAGACCATTTTGAGACAAACAGGCAGTTTTTGCAGGGCTGTTTTGAACTTTCTGTCCTGCATTGCCATGTTCTTTAATTAGGAGGACGGAGGTGACTCAGAGCTGCACTGAACGCAGTGTTTGCCGTCACCGTCCCTGCCATCAGTCCTGGGCTGCTTTGCCATCTTCCACTCTCCTCCTTTGACCTCCAAAGTCCACCCAAAATAAACCTTCTCCTGGGCTCCAGGTGTGGTTTCTGCAGGTGCAGGGAGCATCGCTGTCGGGTCGTTTGCAGCCAGAGGGGAGCTCTGCAGATGCTGGCCAAGAGTGCCCCGAATCTGGGGTTTTGAACAGGACCAGAGTCTTCCTGCAGGCACAGATGTCTTTCTCATCACGTACCAACTATGGCACAACTTAAATTTGAAATCATGGAGCAGTCTACCTACCCGTGCCTCTTGTAATTTTGTCTTGGCACTTTATTGTGGCAAAACTGTTTTTTTAAAATGTAAAACCCCTTCTTTTCCCCAAAATTGCCCATACACTCAGGATTAGAGTGCTTGAGAACTATCACAGGAACAGGCACTGGTAGAGTTGAGGGTTGTTGAGGATGAGAAGGATTTACAAATGGCTACACCAAGTCAAGCAATAAAATGTGAGCTGGTTTTTTATGATGCTTTATCAAGTGTGCGTGTATCATTGTTATGCTAAAACTGCACACTGTTCTGTGCAAAAAGGAGGATTTTAAAATGCAATTGAAAGGCTGCTTAAGTACATTTCTGTGACTGGTAAAAATTGTAACAGTGTCACCTCAACCTGAAAAGTTAAACATTTTGTCCAAGCTTCATACTGTATGTATTTAAGCTCAGATTTTGCCACCTTTTCACACAATTACTACTGTGTTTTGGACTGCTTTTCACTCTGGGATTCACAAGTTGTTTTGTTCAGTCTAGCTACAGTTAGACATCCACTGACCTGAAATAGTTATGCTAAATGTGAATCTCTCTATGTGTAGTATACATAGCAAAAACAGGGTATAACATGCCGCTAACACAGATCTGTACAAGCGTAACACCAGACTGGGACCATTAAGAGAAAAAATAAACTTTTGTTTATCCCTCTGCTATACCAACTCTGCACCTTCCTCTTGGATTTCAGAGCTGAAGTGGTAATGTTTTAAGTAGATGGCAGATGAAGTATACCTGAATGGAATTGTATATCCCTGGCACTTGGAACTTTATTATCTAGTATCTCTTTGTATTGGGTTTGCATGGCAAGGTTTT
>NW_010287898.1:0-10171 GCF_000700745.2 Antrostomus carolinensis
GGAGAGTTGGGCGGAGAGGAACCTGATGAAGATCAATAAGGGTGAGTGTAGGGTCCTGCACCTCGGGAAGAATAACTCCAGGAACCAGTACAGATTGGGGGCTGACCTGCTGGAAAGCAGCCCTGCAGAGAAGGACCTGGGAGTACTGGGTGATGACCAGTTGACCATGAGCCAACAATGTGCCCTTCTGGCCAAGAAGGCCAAATGTATCCCGGGGTACATTAAAAGTGTGACCAGCAGGTTGATGGAGGTTTTCTTCCTCCTCTACTCTGCCCTGATGAGGCCACATCTGGAGTACTGTGTCCAGTGTTGGGCCCCACAGTTCAAGAGAGAGAGGGAACTTCTGGAGAGAGTCCAGTTGAGGACTACTAAGATGATTAAGGGGCTGGAGCATCTTTCTTATGAGGAAAGACTGAGAGAGCTGGGTCTGTTTAGCCTGGAGAAGAGAAGACTAGGAAGGGACCTTATTAATGTTTATAAATATCTAAAGGGTGGGTGTCAAGAGGATGGGGACAGACTTTTTTTAGTGGTGTCCAGTGATAGGACAAGGGGCAACGTGCACAAGCTGGAACACAGGAGGTTCTGCTTAAGCATGAGGAAAACTTCTTTACTGTGAGGGTACCAGAGCACTGGAACAGGCTGCCCAGAGATTGTGGAGTCTCCTTCTCTGGAGATGTTCAAAACCCGCCTGGGCGCAGTCCTGTACAACTTGCTCTAGGTGAATCTGCTTTGGCAGGGGGGTTAGACTAGATGCTCTCCAGAGGTCCCTTCCAACTCCTACCATTGTGTGATTCTGTGATGTTTGCTAGAGATAAGACAGTTACATGACAATATCAGAGAGCTTGCATAATTATTGTAGTGGGTTGAAACATTCATCAGGCAAGTGCACTATAAGATTATTAATTATATTGTTACTAGCTCCTCTGTTTAATAAAATAATAATATAGCTATCAAAATCAAATTCAGTTTAGGTATTAAAATCTACAAAAATAACAAGGTAATATAAAATTTTATCAAACATCAATATGGATAATCAATGTTACTTTTCTTCTATTAATCTGCTGATATTCTCTTCTAGTCTATTATACTGGAAGTGAATCTTGATATAGTTATATTTCATTTTTTATAACTAAACAGAATAATTTTAGAAGAGAAAATTTAGAGTACATTAGCATAGCATACACATATAAAGACAACAAATGGATTAGATAATTGAAGAGAAATCTGTATTTACGTGGCAAATTCTTTCTCAAGTAATACATTATCTTCAACATGAACTTCTTTAAGAATCAGGAAAAGTAAAATTTGTAGTTAATGGCTGTGAAGTAAAGTAAATATGGAAAGTCGTTTTTTTTCTTTCACATTCATAAATGCTGATTCATTTAAATATGTCTGTACCATTAAATTATACACAGACAGGGAACTAATTTTCTGCAATTTCTTCATTTAAACTAACAAGTTGTTAAATAGTGCCTGGTACAGTCTGTCCCAGGACAGGTAGCAATCTCTCAGGCTTTCCCTGAGAGTGGTGTGGGACTTAGCAGAGGCTGAGAAATGATGTAAGGATATCAGAAGTGCCCTGCTGGCTCTGGATGATCCCTGGAACCCAATATTCTTTCAAGAAAAATCAAAATTAAGTGGAACAAGCAGACAAACCTGGTTGCTGTCTTGAGATAACTTATTTCATAATTTCTCTAGCATCCACACTGATTACATTAGGAGTGTTAGAAGGTATGTGTTTTAGTATCTGCTTAGAGACCTATTAGTCGTGAAATTTTTAATCTATTTTTAAATCTACAGGTACTGTCTACCTTTTCAACCTCCTGTGGCAATGAATTCCAGAAGTTGAATGCCCAGTGAGTGAAAAAGTAGCTTTTAAATCTAATTTAACTTAGTATGCTGACAGCTTCAGTAAGTACTCCCTAGTTATATTAATGAAGGATTGTGAACAAGTTATATATTCATACTCACTGCTGAGATTTTTAAAATCTCAGTTACATACCTCCAGATGTCTCCTTTCCAAACTGAAGAAACAAAATTTTCTGGTCTGTTCTCATAAGATCATAAGTCCATCCTCTGCTATTTTCGTTGTCCTTTTTTATTCCTTTTCTAACTCTGTTATGCCCTTGTTGGTCCTTACCAATCAACAACTGGGACTTGGTCACCCTCATCTGAAGGATTTTTTCCTGGAAACAATTCCCTTTTTGGCTGGATTCCACTCAGCATGCATGCACAGAGAATTTCCAGGGAGCTTTTTCCGCATATATAGCTAGAATTGCCTTCTATTCTTTGTATATATAGCTTTTTGTTCTGAACAGATTATATTGCTTTACTGTGGATTAATAAACAGTGTCTGATTTATCACTGGAGACTCCTACAGAAGACATCTTTTTACGTCTGATGAAATTGAAAAATAATTTCACTTAATAATTTTGTAATGTTCCAACAATAATTATAATAATTTAATTTAATATTGAAAAGCAATTTTGTTGTGGGGATTCTTGGTAATTTTCCAGGATGTGCTTATACAAGCTTTGAATGCCTGGGAAGGTACCACACTGCCAACGTTGCCAGGATATCTGGTGTATCATAATAATCATCTTTATTTGTAATACTTCCTTACATGTCAGCTCTTAGGACACTACTAACTGCAGCAAAAAATGGCTAATTTCTCTCCCATTTAATTAAATTACAGAAATTTCAGTGGGCATTGAACCAGGCCTTGGTGCCAATGTTCCTTTACCAAAATAGATAAGCTGTAAAGATCATTACCTTGTATAGATTGTGAGGATAAAGAAACCCATCTCATAAGTAGGCCACAAATTTATTAGTAGTTTAATTATTATTTCACTTGCAAATATAGTAACAGTTATGTCACAAATTGTCCAGTTTCTAGTAAAAAATTCTCATTAATAATGTAGTTAAGTTTTTAAAAGTTATTTTTCTGGGGTTTTTGATCATTGTTCTGGTATCTCTTTGCATCCTAAGGTCAGTGGTGTTTGTCTTCCTCAAGGAGAACTGAGTACATGGGAGTTTGCAATAAAGTCATCATCTGCCTAGGCTCTTCATCAAGAGGAGTGTGACCTTGATATTGGGGGATCTGGAGTCTTCCAAAGGTGGGCTGGTTTTTAGTTTGTTTGGATTCTTGTTTTTTCCCCTGTGTTTTTGCATAGTTTTTCAGTCAGTTTCTTACTGGTCCACAGTTTACTTACATAATACTTACTGAGTTTTGATATCTATAGCACATTAACAAACCCATGCCACTGCAGCCTCAGCATTAAGCTACAGAAAAATAAAATATTAAGAAACATTATTATAGAAAATAGCCCTCCTAATCCCTCCTTGTTCCTTACATCTTTTGCACTTACTGCTAAAAAACCTGCTGACTGCTCCAGAAAATCGCAGGTGAGTCCTGAGACTTGAATATTATGTTACCACAAAGTGAGTGACCTGCTTCTTGCAATAGCAAAACTGTATTTACTAGTTCACACCTTTGTTTTTTCATTAAAGATCCACTAAACCATTGAAATGATCACAATGACTTTTTGATTAAACTCATGTCTTTACATGCAGTTCTTCCTCAGCTAACTGCATTTTCAAAAGTATTATCCATGATAGTAATAATATTTTACAACTAATTCTACAGCAATCTGGGTCAGAATATGTTCCTGACAAAGGATTTTAGACAGTAAGGTTTTAAAAGCAGTGACCGCTCACTGCAGAGGTGTGTGGTGTGTGTTTCTCGCTAGTAATACCAACAATGTACTATTATTTTCAAGTAAAAACAGTGATAAATTATAATGTTATAATCAAATTGATGCATGTGTTCTTCAGCAAATATTTAGAAATTATAGCTAATGTTAGTCTCTGAAGAGAAAATTCAGAAACTATTTCAAAAAGATTTATGATCAGATTCCAAGTTTTTTTAAAAAAATGTCACATAAAATATAATTCTGAGTTTACTACAAAATGATAGTTTTCTTGAAATAGGTATGTATTTTTAAACTAAATGCCAAAGTCTTTTTAACTTCTGTCCACTCTTTAATAAACTATTTTTTGCAAAGTATTTTTTCCAAGTTATAAATACTCTTCATTTAGCAAATGTATAGTCTGTGTTTGCAACTTTCTGTATGTATATGCATATATATCTCTGTATTCATAGGTTTCTAATATTTTTATCTTCAGAAATATTTTTGCTGAAACCGACTTGAGCTTATTGTGTTTGGTGTTTGGCAGCAGCTATTCTCATTTGGATAGTCATTCTGTTGTAAGTATCAAACTGCAAAAGAGAACATTAACAAAATGTGTTGTAAATGAATGCATTACACTTTTATAATTATAATTGCATGGGTTTGAAACAGACTTCAGAGAACCATATTTTCATGTTACACAATATAACTATGTCCTGGAAACTATCACAAACAATTAAGGGAAGCATATTAAAGAGGGACAATGGGTTCATGTTTTCCTCTTATGTATAACAAAGGACCAAGAGATTATTTTTATAAATTTATTTTATCTGCTTCCATGCTTAGGCTACAAGTGGGGTCCAGAGCTGCAATTCACTGGCTCAAGGCTGCAGCTAAAGCAAGGATAATGGCTCTGCAGTGTTTGTCACAACAGACTTCCTCCAACTCTCTGCTGTAGGAGTTGTACCACTGCAGCAGGATCCAGCAGCTTCTGGGCAGGCACTTGGTTGTTGCCAGCATTTGGAAAACTTTTACAAGAGATGGTGCTGAAGACAAGTGGAGCCCTTGAAATTTCTGTGTCCCCAGACACTGAAGGCTTTGTAGAAATCATAGTGATTTTTTTTTTTGCCTATGTAGCACATCAGAAACATTCATTTTTTAATTGTCAGAAACATTCATTTTTTAATTGTCAGAAACCTTTCGTGAGTGTTACTCTCAAAGGGTGGGCATGCAGGACAGAACACAGAAATTAAGCCAATATTTCTGCAACTACCTGCTGCCTAGAGCTGTTTGGCTCATGCAGCCCTCCCAGTCTCTATGGTTTGATACTGATGTGAGGAGTTTGGGTTTCCCACTGCAACCTGTCAGTCCTGACAAGTTAAACTTGTGTTAGGACCGTAAGCCTTTTCTTGTTCTTGGTTCTTTTTTCAGTGTGCTGAAACTGCTGCTTCTTAAGCTGTGAAACTTCATTTTATTGTGCCTGGAGAACCCCAGGCGCAAGGCAAGTCGGTTGAGCCCACTGCATGTGCCTGGCTGTGGCACACCAAGCAAGAACACCTCTCAGGGAAGGGGTAGCATTGTCCTCTGCAGCTGCCAGCTCCCTGGTGGCTTTCTAAAACTATCAAAGGAGTCATGGGTAAGATATTTCCCCTGATTTAGAAGTTAATGATTATGAAAAAACTCTAGCCTTAAGGCTTTGATTTTTTTTTTTTTTCCCTTTTTTTAACACACTGGCTGAAATTTGGCATGCATCAGCTTACATTTTTAAAGATTTATTCCTGCAAGAAAATTATTAGTTAGACCACTTTTCTTTCATATTTCTGTTTTCTTAAGCGTGCATTGACCTGCGGAAATCTGAGGTTTTTCATTAAAAAGCTCATGTTAAAATAGCAATTTTAATATTTCTGAAATCTAGATTTCAAAACAGGGGAAGTAGATATCAAGGAAAATTCAGAAGTTTTGGGCAAAGGGCATTAAGGCATAGAACAAAGCAAAGAAAAACCATTTGTAAGTTAACATTATTACAGGTAAACTGGTACAAAACTATGAAAATTATCCTAAGGTATTATATTAGTACTCCTGAGACTACTGATAGTGATGTCTAAGATATTAGCTCATATCAACACTAAGAGACTGAAAGTATGTTGTTCAGGCTTACCGTACTCATGAAAATAGTATTCTAACTTTAAATATTTATGTTCACGGATCATACAAAAACTAAAGATCATGGCATACCTCAGAGTCAGAGTAACAAGCACTTATCTCAAGGTTATCATCACTCCCAAAAGAGTTTTTTCACTGCTGTGTTCATTCTCAAATATGACCTCATTAGCTGCATACAGTATTTCTTTACACATGGCTTTACAAAATGTGATTGTCAAGGTACTGTTATACGAATTGTATGTTTACAGAAACAAAAGTTTGTTTGTCAAAAGCTGAGCCTGGTCAGGAAAAGATATTTAGCTCAGAAGGAGTCAATGATTTTCTTAAACTTAAATACTGGGAGCAATGTTAGCATTTTCTATTTGTTGTCTAGACAGAGACATTAGCACTCTCAGGTTGAGGAGGGGAAGTCAATAGTCTAATAGGATCAGTGTTACAAACTGACATTCTGATTAAGTGATGAACTACCAGAAAGTCATGGTGCAGCAAGGACAAATTTCTGACCCTGAATGTAACCTGCAAAAGAGAGAGTGGGCATATAGAAACAGATGTATCTTGCCATTCAGATTCCCCTAAAGAGAAACAGTATCCAACCTATGATCTTGCCATACAAATAGATTTCAGCCAGTAAATCATATCAGCATGATTAGAATTTATTAGGTAAGTGAAACAGAAAGACAACTGAAAGTGTACTTGTTGCATTCATATATACATATATATATATATCTGCCTCTAAACACTGCAGTGTTTTATCTTGGTTAATTATTGGATTTCTAAAGATCAATTTTCTACTTCTACTTTAACGTTGTCTGATGCAGAGGTGATTTTAAAGGACCAGAAAGACATGCCTAGGGTTAGAGTGATTCATAAACCACTTTCACACTGCCAAATGCTCCACAAAAAGATATATGGGGTACCAAATTACCGAGGGAATATTCTTCAGCTAATGTTGTTTTTATGGCATGGTAACAGAGCTATTGGTATGGCAGAAAAGTTTATTCCCGTGAGAAATTCTATCCAAAATATAGTAGGTATGGAACAAGACTGGAAAAGGACCTAAATTTCAAGGGTCAGTGCTGGTCAGCTATTAAGGTTGTCACTCATGTGAAATTGCAGCAGGATCTGAGTTTTAACTGCAGTTAATGGTGAAGTGCATTTCTCTCACGAGGTTTTGTCCTCATCTGCTGAAGCTAACAGGAGAATGATTGAATCCATGGAACATCAGTTTGATAAAGCACTGACAAAATTACATAATTCAATAAAATATTGAAACATTTACTTATCATTAACCCATGAGAGATTTTTCCATTTAATTACAAAAATCTCTGACTTTAGTGGGCTTCTGAACTCATCTGAAAATATTTAGTGGACTTAAGCATCACTTAATCCTGAGTTGTCTTCATGGTTGGGATTCCTGCTTGGTTAATGGTAATGTCCCTCCAACTGTTTTTTCTAGCACTAATTCTAAGGAAAAAAAAAAAAAAAAGAAAATAAAAGAAAAAAAAAAAAGATTTCTTTGTCATCCATGGCATTAAGAACTGTAAAAACCAGCTATTATTTATAAACCTATACATTTTTTATGGCTCTAAGTTTTTTAATTTATTTTACATTGCCTTTAGTAAAGAATCTAATGTTAGATCAGTTAGTGTAGTTTTAACTAAATGCTTCTGCAGTTAAAGTTGTTTACGGAATCACAGAATCATTAAGGCTGGAAAAGACCTCTAAGCTCATCCAGTCCAACCATCGACTCATCACCACTATGCCTGCTAAACCATGTCCCTGAGCACCCCATCTACACATTTCTTGAACACCTCCAGGGATGGTGACTCCACCACTTCCCTGGGCAGCCTGTTCAAATGTCTGACTACTCTTTTGGAGAATAAATTTTTCATAATATCCAAACTGAATCTCCCCTGGTGTAACTTGTTGAACATGGAGTTGTTAAAAAAAATTCTAACAAATTCTGTATGTTGAAAAATGTTGGTTCATCAAGCTAAACATGCTCAATCTGAAGTGCCTTCAATTCTAGCAACTCTCACCAAAATAAGAACAAGTTTTAAGGAAACTTTTTGACAGATTCCTGGGAAACCTGGCTGGGATGAAATGGTTGGAAGCTGCAGGTTCCAGGACTGCTTGTCTGGTGGACTGTTCTTAGCAAGGATGAGGGATTCTTCTGCAGTTAACTGCTTAGTAAAAAGACATGATTCAGATTAATTCCTAGTACTTCAATTTTTCAAAATTCTGTCAGTGACAAACCTGACAAGATCATAAATTAAACACAACAATGGACTGGATTGCAGTTTAGAAATGTTAGAAAACTGTGGCTCCAGTTTAACCACCCCTTAGCCTTCAAACTTGTAAAGTCCTGATTCTTCAGTGTTGATCTGAAAACCTATTAGCCTTTGAATCGATAGTCTTTCTCATCTTTCTGTGCACAAGTTTTCCTTTTATTTCCTTCTATAAAAATTTTGAATGTATTGATGACCAAAGGGGAGACTTAACTCACTGGTCAAATATAATCCCTCATTTTTCCATAGTAATTACAGGGAAAACACATCTTTTCTAGTTGTCAAAAATGTTATGCTTTATAAATACAGTATCTGTGATTCATCTAATTATGGGTCAAATCCTTCAGTAACAATCAAGACAGAGCTGGAAATGGAACTCAGCTTCACGGTGCTAAAAGGGGCAATCAGGTTTTCACTAGAGGAAGAGTTGCCACTCCAGGATCCTCTGGAGAAATGTATAAACCAGTCTTGTCAAAATCAGAGTATCTCTTGGGGTAAGGATTTAAGTCAGAGGGATCTGGGAAACTCCACAAAAGATGGTTAGCATACATGACAAAGGTGGCCAGAATAGGTCGAGTTGTCCAAAACAACATGAATTTACTGCATTTGTAGTAATAAAAGCATGGCTGAAGTTTCTTCCACTCCTTGCTGTTTTTTGTAAGTCACTCCGAGATTTTGTTTGTTTTTTCTTCTCAGTATCTCTTGTTAACCTCATTTTGGGAATTTCTAAACTCTAAATGCCTTCTCTGTGCCAAAAATGGGTCCATTATACAGTTCCTGGCCTGGAAGATACATGGCTTCGTGATGGGTTAGCACTGGCTGGCAGCAAGACCCTCACCTAATTGCTCTCTAACTCCCCTTTTCAACAGGACAAGGTGAGAAATTAAGATTAACAATGTTATGTGTCGAGATAAAGACAGGGAGATCCTTTACCCATGACCGTCACAGTAAAAACAGACTCAACCTGGGTAAGATTAATTTAATTTGTTGCCAATTAAAAAAACAATAGAGTAGGGTGGTAAGAAACAAAGACAAAAGTAAAACTACCTTCCCACCACCCCTCCCTTCTTCCCTGGCTTAACCTCACTCACAGCTCTTGGACTTAGTGCTGACTCTAAGCAGCATAAGAGGGATGGGGATATGGAATTTGGGTCAATCCATAACACTTCGTCTTTGCCTCTCCTTCCTCCTCATGCTTTTCCCGTGCTCCAGCGTAGGGTCCCTCCCACAGTACACAGTCCTTCATGAACAGCTCCAGCATACGTTCTTCCCACAAGCCTGCAGTTCTTCAAGAACTGCTCCAGCATGGGTCTTTTCCACAGGTACAGTCTTCAGGAACAGACTGCTCCTGTCGGGGTCCCCCGCAGCGTGCAGCTCTTGCCAGCATCCTGCTCTGGTGTGGTTTCTCCATGGGCTGCACCTTCCTTCAGGACACACCCACCTGCTTCCTTGTGGGATCCTCCAGGGGCTGCAGGGGGACAATCTGCATCACAGTGGTCTTCTTGTGGGAATCTCTGTTCCAGTTCCTGGAGCACCTCCTCCCCCTCCTTATTCAATGACCTTGGTATCTCCAGAGTTGTTTCTCTCACATGTTCTCACAGCTGTTGTGCAGAGCTTTTTACTGTTTTTTAAAAATGTGTGGTGGGTTGGCCCTGGCTGGATGCCAGATGCCCACCAAAGCTCACTCTATCACTTCCCCTCCTCAACTGGGCAGGAGGAGAAAAATATAACGAAAGGCTCATGGGTGGAGATAAGGATGGAGAGAGATCACTCACCAATTACTGGCATGGGCAAAAAAAAAAGACTCGACTTGGGAGGCGGGGGGGATTAATTTATTACCAATCAGATGAGGATAATAAGAAGCAAAACCAAACCTTAAAACACCTGCCCCCACCCCTCCCTGCTTCCCGGGCTTAATTTCTTTCTTGATTTTCCACCTCCTCCCCCTAGCGGCACAGAGGGACAGGAAATAGAGGTTGGGGTCAATTCATCACACACTGTTTTTGCCATTCCTTCCTCCTCAGGGGAGGA
>NW_010287899.1:0-1013 GCF_000700745.2 Antrostomus carolinensis
TATATATATAAAAGATGTATCAGAGCCAGAAAAATAAAATACATGAAAAGGTGACAAAAGTGAACTGTTTTTCTGCATGGGCATTGTACATGTAAAGACTCAACAGTCAGATTCTGAAACATGGGAAAATTATGATTATGTTGGGTTTCTCACAGAGGCCTGTAAAATCATGTACAGAATGGAAAAGGACAAGGGAACACTATAGTATTAGTCCTTAAAATCATAAATCAAGGGGTATCCAAGAGCTTCTTGGACAAAAAAATGAAACAAATGAAGGTCATTTTCATGCAATTATATTGGGTTTCTTACCATCAATGTTTTTGAGGCTCCATGTGGATTAAAAAAGGCAGTAGACAAATGCAGAAAGATCTGGTCTGTGGGGGGCTATTAAATACTGTGCAATGGATGCTAGTTTTAGTTCTGGAAGCATCAACATCACAAGCTGCCAGGACCTGGGCAGTGAGAAATCACTCTGTAGTGGTTTTGTGTATTTTATTTTTTCTCTGAATGTCTTCTACTGCTCTCTTTCAGAGAGAGGACCCTGCTTTGGAGGATTCTGCTATAGAAGATCTTTGATCTCAGAAATCACTGCCTCATTTATGTTGAAAACTCTTCTTTATCTTGGTGGGAAATTACAGATTTCCATGTCCTGACTTATATTCTAGATCTTGATTTTCCTCCTCTATATAAATGAATATTCTTGTTGGAATAAAGAGTCTTCACAGTCCTTACAGTCCATTAAAAATATACTGAAATGGAGATGGGTAGAGACAAAACTCTTATTTTGTACACCAGCACTATTTTGAGAATGATAAGGTAAGACACAGGGAAAGCATTATTCTGGGAAGTTGCTGATCCCTTTGTAATGTGGTCATGCCCCAGTATATGATCACCTCCCATTTTGGCTTTTCTGAGATGCCCAACTTTTGATGGCGTTGGTGAAATAATTCACAGAATCACAGAATCACAGAACCACAGAATCACATAATGGTGGGGGTTGGAAGGGACCTCAG
>NW_010287899.1:1047-13749 GCF_000700745.2 Antrostomus carolinensis
CCCTACACCAGGTTGCAAAGGAGAGCATTCAGGTGGGTTTTTAATATCTCCAGAGACAGAGACTCCACAATCTCCCTGGGCAGCTTATTTCAGTGCTCCAACACCCTTCCAGTAAAGAGGTTTTTTTCCTTAAGTTTGTCTGGAACTTCTGGTGTTCCAGTTTTTGCCCATTGCCCCTTGTCCTGTCACCAGCCACCACCAAAAAAAGCCTGGCCCCACCCATTTGTCCCTTGTACTTCTGGTATTTATAGACATTGATAAGATCCCCCCTCAGTCTTCTCTTCTCCAGACTGAAGAGTCCCAGCTCTCTCAGACTCTCCTCATACGGTAGATGCTCCAGGCCCCTAATCATCTCTGTGGCCTCCACTGGACTCTCTCCAGAAGATCCCTGTCTCTCTTGAACTGGGGAGCCCAGAACTGGTCACAATATTCCAGATGTGGCCTCACCAGGGCAGAGTAGAGGGGGAGGAGAACCTCCCTTGACCTGCTGGCCACACTCTTTTTAATGCACCCCAGGGTACTGTTGGCCTTCCTGACCACTAGGGCACAGTGCTGGCTCATGGCCAGCCTGCTGGCCACCTGGATATCCAGGTCCTTTTCCAAAGAGCTCCTTTCCAGAAGGCCAGCCCTTAACCTGTACTGGTGCATGCAGTTATTCCTCTCCAGGTGAAGGACTCTGCACTTGCTCTTGTTGAACCTCATCAGGTTCCTTTCCACCCAACTTTCCAGGTCTCTCTGAATAGCAGCACAGGCTTCTGGTGTGTCAGCCACTCCTCCCAACTTTGTATTATCAGCAAACTTGCTGAGGGCAGACTCTATCCCTACATCCAGGTTGTTGATGAAGATGTTAAACAAGACCAGACCCAGTACCGACTCCTGGGGAACACCACTAGTTACAGGCCTCCAGCTAGATTCTGCGCCACTGATCATAACTTTCTGAGCTCTGCCAGTCAGCCAGTTCTCAATCCACCTCACCATCCACTCATCCATCCCATACCTTCTAAGCTTTGCCACAAGGATGTTGTGGGGGACGGTATCAAAAGCCTTGCTGAAATCAAAGCAGACAACATCCACTGCTTTCTCCTCATCTACCCAGCTGGTGATGACATCATAGAAGGCTACCAGATTGGTCAAGCATGATTTCCCCTGCTAAGGGATGGTATCAAGTCACCTTTGAACTTTCCTTAACTACAATTAAAAAAACATTTCTGATTACAGTATAAGTTATATTGAACAATGCATTGAGAATACAGGTTTCACAACACAGATCTGGAATCTAACTCTGAGATAGATGCTGATAGGAAGATTCTGAAGATATTTGAAGAGAGCAGATACAAACATACCATATTCAGTATTACATCTCTCCTGTTCAATATTTTAAACAAATCTGTGTGCTTGTGTGACTGTTCATGTGGTTTGGGGGAGAAAATAGAAATAAGAAATTGTTCTAATAAGGAAACGATATGAGAGACTTTTATATCATCAGCCCTCTTATGTTTAGTCTCAAGTCCTTTCCAAGATAACAGCTTTCCTAAGTGGATAAGGCAATAGATTTTCCTTTTCAGGTAATGAGAACAACAACAGAGGGGAATGGGTTGTGTCCATACCTCTGTACAGAATCGGCAGAATTTCTAATGTGTTTCCAAGGCACCAGATGCAGCAGGATTCCAGGTGAGATTCCTGAGGAAATCCATGATATTTTCTCTCATTTTGTACCCTGGATACATCAAGATCTATTCAATTACAAATTGAGGTTTCCCAGCCCCACACAATCCCTATATTAAGTATTGACTTTCTGTCCTTATTAAGAGGCTTTCTTGAGAGTGGTATGAAAAAAAAAAAAAAAAAAAAAAAAAAAAAAAGAGGAGTAAGTGACATTAATATGGGAGGCTCGGTATTAATGTGTTCTGTTGTTTTTGTGTCACTGACAGTTGAGCTACAGTTCACGTTTAAAGATATTAATAGTATTCCAGGAATAATATATTATACCATAAAATTCTTTAATATATACCTATAATACATCATCCCTCTATAGGAGAATATTTCCTATTCATGTCAGGAACTTTTATGTGGGAAAACAGAACAGGCAACTTTAACTGCGGGCAAAGCAGGTAGGTGAGAAAGGTAGCAGATTGATACAGGCAACAAACTCATGGCCTTGAACAAGACAAACAGAGAAGGAGATAAAGAATATTCTTTTACTGACTTAGTGACCTATGTCAGGGAGTGAGCCCTGGTCCCTGGCCAGCTGGGATAGACTAGCTCATGCTTTCACCATCTTTGGAAACTGGACTATAAAGAACACTGTCCCCATTTTTTTGTTTCTGTGGTTTTTGTTGGCTTGTGTTTTTTTTTCTTGTTTTTTTGTTTTTTTCCTAGACAACAGAGCTAGAAGTCTCACTCTTCACTGAAACCTTGAAACAAAGCAGTGTATGCATGGGGCAAAAGCCCTGGGGTACAGCATGGATCAAAAAGTAGTTGTCCTCTTGACATCCATTAAGATTTGTGGTCAGCAGTAGAGCTTCTTCAAGGTACCTACTGATGAAGATACACAGGACATCTTATCTGAATGAAGTACCTAACCCTAGCACATTGCTTTCTGCAAACACATGCATGCACAGAACCTCCTGCTGGAGGACAGGTTATGCAAACAGCCCATCTCTGTATGTTGGGGAGTGAGAACATGAGAAAGAGGTTTTGAGGTTGCCTCATTTGTCCTTCATTTACCCTTCTTTTCATCAAAAACACTGCACTGTTGTGTGCTAGCAGAAAATGGAGGCTGAACCACTGCAGAGTGAAATTGGAAATGAAAATAACATGACTAAGGAGAAATGTGACTCTGTCTGAGAAGCTTATTCAGTCCTGAAGCCTTAGCTGTCTGAAAAGAACTGCCCTTGGGGAAGTGAAAAAAACAAAAAAACCCCCCCCCCCCGCCAAAAAAACCAAAACAGTCTTAAATTTCCAATGAGGGATGAGAGCTTCCCTCCATCCCATTCTCTCACCTGCACTCTGTTCAGGAGGCAGAAAATGAAGGACATCATTCTTCTGCCTCTGCCTTCCTCCAGTGCAGTTCTTCCTCATGTTGCCTCCAGGAACTCTTCCCTCAGTCGTCCAGAGACCTCAGGCTGCTCTGTCCCAAATCATCATGGTTCACATTTTTGTAACTACTTAGATATCTTTTTCAGCTAGCTTAGACCAAACAAAGGCATTTGACCCACTCTGCTTTGGTCAACAAACTGTAAGAATTAAGTATCTGCTAAGGTTACATCTGAAGGACACATTGCTTAGTCCAGCCATTACTTGTACTCTTTCAAATAAATTACATATATCACTAAGCAAGGGAGTAAAAGCAAAGAAATTGTGTCCTAGCAATTGGCTTTTTATGTACTGGTGTTCTCTGGGCACAGAAAAAAAAAAAAAAAACTTTGACAGGACGCTCCTTGACAAGACCCTTTACCTAGGAAATAAAGATTGTCTTTCCCAGTAGATTTTAAAACTAGTCCTTCCCAATCCACATTATAATCTGCCAAAAAAATAAAAAATAAAAAAAAATCACAACAGAAAACTCAAACTGAAAAACTCTGATGCTTTGTGAAAATTAATGAATCATTTCAAATGACCTTGTTTGCCTTTAAAATATACTAAGACACTTTTGAGACTGTTGGTTATAACCCTTTTCTTGTTAAATGGGTAGTCAGATAAGACATTCTCGACTGAAGCGTGCTGTGAATCTGAGAAGGTCACCTCCTATGTACTTTCCATTGCTGATATAGATTCATAGATTTTAAGTCCAAAAGGGACCTTGTGTAACTCCTCCTGCATAACACAGGTCAGATAACTTTGCTTGATAATTCTGCATCAAATCAAATTGAAAGCATATCAAGGAATGCAGATATTACTTTATTTTCCACTCTGTAACCTTCCTGAACACTGCACACATATGTGTGTGTGTGTCTCCCTTTCCTAAGACTTCCTTAGATCATACAGAGCTCAGAATAACTGCCTATTATAGCTTCGAGTGAAAAGTGGTAAAGGGAAAAAAAAAATATAATAGTTAACAGCAGCTGGTCCGAGAGTAAAACAGAGGAGTGAAGGCAGTAGGTCACAGAATAGATGTGACAGAGAACAGAAAGTAATGAGCAAGCTACTGTATTTCCAAGACCTCCATTCAAATTAATGCTTACTATACCAGTAGGTCATAGGTGAAAATGAGTTGGGTGGTTCCACCTCATTCTGGACTCCAGTGGGCATTTGTCAATATCACCAGATATTCCCTAATATTAGGACACATTTAGTCCATCGAGTCCTTTAGGTGAACTTGACTAGCAGGAAAGCTTTTCAAGTCAGAAGTGATATAAACAAGAAGTACATGATATGGGGTAGAACAATTTTGGAGAAGCTGTTCCATCTTTTCTATGTTGGTTTAGCAAAGTTGCCCTAGGTTCTGTACTTGGCATTTTTACTCCAAGGACTGGTGCATTTTTTGACGGAAAAAAAGAAATCTTTTCATGTTTTTCTCAATCATCTGGTGAAAACTGATACAAATGAGATATATAGATATATTTATTTGACTAAACAGAACAAACCAAAATCCCGGCTGTTCTCAGTTAACTTGTGAAGAATTGTACCATAGACATATGGTAGACATAGACATGTAATGCAATAATTTCCAGGTCAAGAGAAGGATTCTATTTTCCTCACTCTAAACTTTTCCTCTTACTCCTCCAGGATCTCAAAGACAAACTTTTTGTGTGGGTAATGAGCTTGTCAAAACAGAATACCTAAGTACAGAGCCTTACTACTGCCTAACTGCTGCACTAGTATGCCCTGAGGTTAAACATTTTTCTCTATTGGCCCCAGGGCAATTCTAGGCTCCTGACTTTAACTAGAAATTATAAGAAATTCTCTCCCTCTCCAACAAATATCTAACCCAAAATCACATAAGAAATTAACTAACCACAGTCACTGAATTGCCTTTCTGATCAAGTCTCTTTTGAATATCTTAGCCCAGGTTATTTACTGAAGCATGCTAAGAAAAAGACTTATTCAGTCTCTTGGAAACTGTCCATGGTTCATTTTTATGCAAAGAAAACCTCATCTTATTTAAAGGAGAAAAATTAATTACTAATGAGCATTAAAAAAATCCAAGAAAAATCACTCAGCTTTAGTAACACATCACTGCATCAACTTTGTCTGGGAATTATGAGTAATTTTCATCAAATCTTATTCCAACTATTGATGCTTTTTCTTGGTGGTGTGGTAGAGCTGTGGTATTATTGCAGAATAATAATAATTTGTGTTTGTACTAACTTTCATTAATGCCCCTTGTAAACACTATTTAATTAAGACTTAAAACACTCCAGAAGTTAAATAGTCATGGGTGGGGTTCTTTTATATATTTATCTTTGTCACTGATACTGATTTATTGCTTTGAGAAGGCCCCAGTTTCCTTAGCCCTTTTTCAGTTTCCCTAGTAAAGGTATTGCCATTTCTATAAGGGAACTACTATGTAGATAAGCTTATTTACACTGACTATTGTATGGTGCTAATTTAAATTGAAGTCTATACAAGAGAGAGTTAAGTATCTTTAGAGACCAAATCGAAGATGATTTAGTCATCATAGCTCTTTCTCCCATTTACACACTACTAGTAGGCCTGGTGAATACTGTCCTTTCTGCTCACACTAGTAAATTAAAGGATGTGCCTAGACACTGGAAAAGTATCATATACACTTCTAAAGAGTTGGACTCATCCCTGCAGGACATTGCCCCTGGTCAACTGTCATTCTCTTCTGAATCTCTCCCCAAATTGAGTTTAATACAACAGCCTTAATGACAGATAACAGTCTTGGGAATAATTTAATTTACTGGTATGGATGGACCAGGGAATTCTAGCTGTTGTATAAATATAATGCTAACTTAGCATCCTCATCCATGGAAAATAATGTCTTATAGACAGATAATTTAAATAAAATTTGGAGCAGCTTGTGGTCTCACACTTGTTTGGTGGTGAGGATATTGGACCCTGTCAGCTGAAGCTGACTCTTATATATTTTCTTCTTTACCATCTCTGACAGCAGTAGCAGAGGAAGTGTTTTAGCATTTGCTGGCTCTCTAGGATGAAATCATGAAGCATGCAGCTGGAGATGGGACCTAAGTTTGATGGAGTCCTGATGTCAGCAGGCGGGACTGTGCACAGCTGGCACTGTGCTGCAAGGCATAGGAATATGCACATTTTATGGAGCAGTCTTTAGTTCCCTGGTGAATCTGTTCCTAGAGATTTTAGAAATGAATAGAGCCATTGCATTGTTTTCTATGACTTTCCTTTGCAGAGACTTGAACCTTTTGAGGATTCACACTATGCTTATTGCTTGACTCCTTCTGTTAAGTCTGTGGAAGGACTGGTCTAATAAAGCTGATATGGGTCATCTAAGTAATCTTTCATTTGATTAATATGTAACTTAATACAGGTTGAATTTCATGAAGATTATCTGGCCCACTGGACCAGGTAATATCAATGCAAGTAATGCACCTTTTCAAACCTGAATGGAAATAAAATTATAAGTTGCACAAGGATTTCATTCTGAGTGACAGCCATGCAGTTATTCTTAGCTCTTGGCAGGTTCTGCCTGAACTACCAGACTTCAAGTTGACTGTAGTCAACTCTCTGGTATTTAAAGGTGCACTCAGATAATACCAAGAGAGCCTAACTCAGTGTTGCCAAAATAGCTTGGTTCTGCTTTACCTCCTCTTCTATCACCCCATTCCTTCCCTTCTCCTTGTGTCAGCTCTGGTGCTTACCTAACTAACTTTTCAATAATTCAGCACACTAATTCCACAGAAAATCAATCAACCATCAATAGCAATACCAAAATGAAAAACGGAACTGGCTAATCAAAGGGTGAGAAACAGCTTGTCTAACAATATCCAGAGAAACACTGTGTGGGGAGAAGGAAGTGCAATATGACCCCCTGTGGTGGTATCAAGTTGTGAAATTGGCTCAGATCTCTTATTCAACAGCACTGTAATGGTCTGATAAACCCAGACAGCTTACATTTGGCACGGGACATTCACTATCAGTGTGCTAGGAGACAAAATGATTTTACAGTTGTTCTTGTCTGTGCTTAGGATTTTTGTCTGAAGTGTTCTGCTGACCATGTACATACTTGCCTTTCTGTCTCCTTCTGCTGTGGCTGTCCCATATGCTAACCTTTTATTACGAGCTTCTTTGATCCTTAAATCACATTTAATCATATTCTTACCCACTTCCGTGGATCAGTGAATCTTCATTCTTGACTCCATACCTAACAGGACATTCAAGAGGAAAAATGAAGTCACAGGAGAATAGTTAAAATTTCTTCTCTCCTGAGAAAGAGACTCCAGAAGTATCCACAGCAGTGGTTTAAAATAAAATATTTTAGCCAACTAGTCAGTGCTGTAATTCAGATTTTCTCCTTAACTTTAGGAAGACTGCTTTGTCAAAAGGCCTGCATTCCTGGAAGGAACTTGAGAGTGAAACTACTGTCTTAGTGGTGGTAAAGGAACTCCTTAATATACTAACAGACTCACATAAGTCTTAATTTGTCCTTAGTAATGGTAGAAATGCACAAAAGTACAACACTTGGTGAACTTTATTTATTCTTTAAAAGGCAGAGGGACAATCCTGTGGGGTGGGATTTCCTCAGCTTAAAAGGTCATCATCTCCTGCACCTGAGATGAAGCAACTGATTAGATATACTAATTCATTTCTACTGTGGGGTGAAATATATCATTGTAGTAATTACAATCCATGTTTTTTTCAGTCATTTCCACTCTGTAATAAAGAATTTAATCACTCTTTTTCTCCTCATATAAATCTATGCAAAAAAAAAAAAAAAAAAAAAAGTTAAAAAAAAGAAAAAAGAGAAGGAAAGAGAAGGAAAGAGAAAGAAAGTGAGAGAGAGAAAGGAAAGAATAGGAAGACACAGGCTTGTTTCACAACTCATGACCTATTAGGCAAGAAAATAAAAAAGGAAAGAAGCTTTAAAGACATTTGTAGTATGATGGGTGAAAATCCAAGAGTAATTGAAAAAAATAGTAACCCTGAACACTGGCAGAGCAAAGTGACAAAGAGAAAAAATGAAAGGGGGATTGGAAAGAATGGACTCAGCAACAGGAAAGTTTGAGAATGTTAAATTCTAGTTGAATTATGAGCTCTGCGTGTCCCCGTCCCTTCACTGAAGTTATTGGAATTGTGAACACTTTATGCTTTAAAATTAAATATTGGTAAATCTAATTGTCTCCTGTGAAGTGGAACCTAGAATTACCGTATCTTAAAGCTATGAAGCAGAATAGCAGGAGGGTAAAGAATTGGATCTGTAGCCTATAAACAATGTTGTTTTGAGACTCCAAAGAATTCTTTAAGACATGTCTTCTCTCAACAACCTTCTCTGTCATATGGAGAGATATTGGCAATCAGAATGACAGTTCATTTCAGCATATAACATTTTTTCTCCCAAGTGATCCCTAGGTGTATCGGAGACATTGCCATGCCCCTTCAACACACACTCACACACACACTCACTCACTTCAACAGTTCATCTTCTAGATCTCCCTTTTCTGGCCAAGTTTCAAAGAAACCATCAGCCACTTTTACCTTAGTCCAGGCCTTAGACACCTGAAATGAGGAAAATATGCTGAAACTCTGTGTTGCAGGAACAAGAATTCACATCTGAATTGTAATGCAAGTCCAAGGCAGGCTTTTTCTCAGACTTGCCTTGCTAACTAGTTTTGGCTTGGTTTGGTGTCTGCTAAGAACCATACGTGCCTATATTCTCCTACTAGCTGTATGCAGTATTTAGATGGCAACAGGATTGCTGTGAACTCTACATACCTAATTTTCATTACTGTCGTCCTAAGTGTCACAACACCCATTTTGGGAGAACACCTTGATTTCAGCTGTAATTCATGCTGTACTGGGAATTAGGAGCCAAAAGGTTTTCTAAAATCTGGTTTTGAATCTACAAAAGAATGTGGATGTTTCCTTCCTCAGTGATGCAATATTTACTTTTAAGATCCTTTGACACCTGGTGGAAACTGCAGTCCCAGCCTAGAGACTGGGCTTTGTGAAAGTATAAAGGAGGAGCAAAGTACCAAGACCGTACATGGAAAGATTATCAAAGACAACTTTATGTGATGAGATCCACTTAAACCAGCCAATAAAGTATGAGGAGAAAGGGCAAAAGGGGCATTTATTTACTTACATCTCAGAAACATAATTAATTGTTTCCAAACAACTTCTCTAGAGTCAAGGGAACATTTACTCCCCTGCCATCCCAATGTCCTCTGCCAAAAAAGAGGCTGCCTCCAACAGAAAAGAGGAAATAATATATCTACATGAGATTACAAAGTGTTTCTGAAGTTCACAGTAAATTTGAGGCTGTAGAGGGGGGAGCCCAGGGGAAAACCTGTTACTTTATGTCCTTCCTGAAGCATAAAATTCAGCAAAAACTCAATAGTGCTGTCAAATGCCAAATAGGCAGGTCGATATGTTAAACAGGAAGTAGTGACACTTCTAAAGAAATAGGCCAAAGCTTACAGCCAGCCTGAGATATAAACTGTAATGATTTCACACCTTCATTCTTAGTCCACATGTGGAATAGCACTGTGACCAGGTAATGGATACTGCAGAATTTGCAGCCCTCTCTGATGGGATATGCAAGTGTACATTTTCATCCTGCAGTTCTTTCACTCTGTTGCAATGCTTGTTCATTTCACTTTTATTGGAGATGAATGAAAAGCTAAAACACTCGCTGACACTACATCAAGTGTGTGACAACCAAGTTTCCTGAACTTTGAAATCAGATAAATACGTGACTATCTCTATCTGTCCTTTCTGCTAAACCAGATATGAAATATGTCCTTTTTTAATATGGCATTCTTAAATTAATTTGTTCTTGCCCAAACTTGGAACTCACAAAACATGTGAGACCCTGTCAGATTTCCTTTTGTTCAGAATCAATGTAGTAGTTCCGAAAAGCTTGTGGTCTACGAACTTATTTGAGTATTTGAAGTACATTTATATGTGCAAGGTGATTAAGGTAAGAATATTCCTTTTATTTTTTTTTCTTTATTTTTTTTTTCATCCCAGGCCTATATTTTATTTATATGGTTAGGTCTTCAAGGCAAGTACTGTTTCTTATAGTGTTTATACAGCAATTAGCATAGCACTGTGGATTGAAATGGAAATAAACAACTATTCCAAAGCCCTGTAACATAAAGTAAGGCCCTCCTATGTTATTTTAAAATACATTCCTAAAGCAACACACTATTGATCCTTGACATATATAAGCAATATCAGAAATAGATCCATCCCCATCTCACAGCCTCAAATTGGGGCACTAATCATCTGTATGAGACCAGTTAAAAGGCAGATATGGCTTGAAAATGTGGAACTGTGTTCTGGAGTAACTATTAGTTAGCGGGTGATGCACTTAGTGGATGAGGGAAGGCCTGTGGATTTGGTGCACCTAGACTTTAGTAAAACCTTTGACTTAATTTCCCACAGGATGTTCCTGGAGATGTTGGCCACTCATGTCTTTGATAGATGTACTCTTCGCTGGGTAAAGAACTGGCTGGATGGGTGGGCTCAGAGAGTTCCGGTGAATAGAGTTAAAACCAGTTGATGGCCAGTCACTAGCAGTGTTCCCCGAGGATCAGGTTGAGGCTAGTTCTATTTAATATCTTTATCAATGATCTAGAGAGGGGGATTGAGCACACCCTCTCTAAGTTTGAAAATGACACCACGTTCAGTGGGAGTGTTGATCTGCTGGAGAGTAGGAAGGCTCTGCAGAGAGATCTGGACAGGTTGGATTGATGGGCCAAGACCAATTGTATGAGCTTCAATAAGACCAAGTGCTGAGTCCTGCACCTGGATCACAACAGCCCTATGCAATGCTACAGGCTTGAGAAAAAGTGGCTGGAGAGCTGCCTGGCAGAGAAGGACCTGTGGGTCTTGGTTGACAGCTGGCCAAAAATGAGCCAGAATTGTGCCTAGGTGGCCAAGAAGGCCAAAAACATCCTGGCTTGTATCAAAAGTAGTGTCACCAGCAGGACTGAGGAAGCTCTCTTACCCCTGTACTGGGACTGATGAGGCCACACCTAGAGTCCTGTGTGCTGTTTTGTGCCCCTCAGTACAGGAAAGATGTTGAGGTGTTAGAGCGTGTCCAGAGAAAGGCAATAAAGCCAGTGAAGTGCCTGGAGGATAAATCTTACAAGGAGCAGCTGAAGGAGCTGAAGTTGTTTAGCCTGGAGAAAAGGAGGATGAGCAGAGACCTTCTCACTCTCTACCACTACGTGAAAGAAAGAGGTAGAGAGGTGGAAGTCAGTCTCTTCTTCCAGGTAACAAGTGACAGAACAAGACAAAATGGCCTCAAGTTGTGCCAGGGGAGGTTTAGATTGGATATGAGGAAAAAAACCTTCTTCACTGAAAGGGTAGCCAAGCATTGAAACAGGCTGCCCAAGGAGGTGGTGGAGTCACCTTCCCTAGTGATATTTAAAAGATGGGTAGACAAGGACATGGTTTAGAGGTGAAATTGGTAGTGTCAGGTTTATGGTTGAACTCCATGATCTCAAAGGTCTTTTCCAATCACTACTCTTCTATGATTATTCCTTAGCACTGCAACTGTTTTCAATAAAATAGAAACTATATGACCCCTTCCTCTGTGTGCCAAGTAGGAGGTTCATTTTTCAAATGTATAATATGCTGCACTAGTGCATTTCTTGAAAAGATGCTGCTAAACTGGAATTGTATCACCCCAAACACTTGCTACACTAATAGACATCATAATACACTGACTGTAGAGTGCATTGATGCAGATTAACGATATAAAAAGTTAAGCTATGTTTTATATTAGCATTATTCTTAATGCTAATGTAATGTTGAACCACCAAGGCAGCATTGTTAGAGTGTTAGTACTGTAGATTTTAATGACAAAAGGAATTAGATGGGTTTTCTATGTTAAATCAATCATTAAGTGGTGGTATAATTATTTGCTGTTAGTAAAACTCCTTTTTCCCCCTGTTGTAAAATTGACAGTGTACGAAAGTAATTGTACTGTTTTCATTGCAGCAGGGCTCCTTTAGATTAGAGTTTGGGAGGAAAGATGTGGCACTCCTAATCCTTTTGACATTTCAGGAGGAATGCATGAGTAATATTGCATAGCCATGTAATTAATCAGCCTGGGTATTTGTGGTCTACAAAGCATGTATTTCTACTTGCATTAGGATGGGAAGGCTGAATGGTGGGTGGGAGAGTTTCTACGTTCTGCCCTTCCACTGTTTTAATTATAGTGGGACATTGTCTTCAATAATTTCCTTTGTCAAGTTTATGTGTGCCTTGCATGCTAAGAACATGGCTAGAGGACTCTCAATTTAAGTATTTTAAATTGGAATAGAGGAACCTGATGGTTAACAAACCTAGATTTTATCCTTGATATAACACTCACGGAAAAGAGTTTATGGAAACTAGATTTAGGGGTTCTGTGTCTGATGTTTGAATTTTCTCTGCTTTGTGGTGACTATAATTAGTAGCAAAAGAAGCTTGACAGTAGAGAAATACGGTGGTTACTTTGAGGGATCAGGGGTGTTTTCCTTCCCTTCCCTTCCCTTCCCTTCCCTTCCCTTCCCTTCCCTTCCCTTCCCTTCCCTTCCCTTCCCTTCCCTT
>NW_010287899.1:14079-19092 GCF_000700745.2 Antrostomus carolinensis
CCCCTTAATTTTTTCTCCCTTCCCTCCCTCTCTCGCCCCCTCCCTCCCATCATCTCCTCCTCCCTCCTTCCTTATTGCTTTCAACTTTGAAGAGACCTAGCACCAGACCTAGCACCATCATTCTGCAGGGAGAGATGTTGCCTCCCATTGCAAGAAAGCATTGATAACCACCAAGAGAACTACTACACCTTAAATTTGCAAGACAAGTTTTTTCTTACTTGTTAAGGGAATGTGAATAATATCAGCTGATGTGCTCCTTTACTGGGCTGTAATGTTACCAGTTTTGATGGATATAGTATTGAAGGCTAGAATATAAGGATTCAATCCTTATAAACTTCATTAAGAGAGAACAGAATATAGTACCTTTTGTACTGTGTTAGGCACTAAACTGTTTTTCACATACCTGGAGCTTGGACAGTACACTGTCTGGAAATCACAGTTATCATGAACACTAATTAAGAAGTCATAGATAAGTGTATGATTTGCAGTATGCTACAGATACAAAAAATGCTGGAAAACTCCATGTTGCATTATGACCACTAATGAATTGAAGGATGGGGAAAAGAAAATAAATGGAAAAAAAAAAAATAAAAGCAGAAAATTATCCATTTACCACTTTCACATCTTTATAGCCTGGTTTATTCTAACCACAGATATATTTTCAAGGGAATATTTTAAGATCTGTGCTTGAAAGGTCTCTTCTGTGACATATTAAGCTCTGAACTGGACCTCCAACACCCACAACAAGAAATCTATTAAACTTCGTATTACCTTTGGTTCTGTTATATAAATACAAAGACTTTCTTCCTTGTACTAGGCTTAGATAGTTTTCAGTTGTCTTTCTCTTTCTGTTTTTAAAATTGTCAAATTGATACCAGTAATAATAATTTGTGCCTCTGCTACACATTGATATTTTTGGTACATTTAGTTTAAAGATAAGCAGATGAGAGGGGGGTTGTATTAAGTTCCATAGAACTATATTTTTTAAATAAATAGAATACGAAGGCAGCTTGAAAAGGCATGCTGAGCAGGCCTCCTTTTTAACTGGTTCAGAACCACTGTAGATAAATTGTTGGTAACATATTTTATGTTGTTAATTGGTTATGGTTTGTTATGATCCTAATCAATAAATTAATTGAGCTGTGTCAAATGTTTTTCCTCACTTTTATTTACTTTAGAAACAAACAACAGCCGAACTATCAATCTCCAGTTTAAGTTAAACAGCTAAATGATAATAAAAACGTGGCAGAAATCCCTTTTAACACCAATGACCACCAAAAAAAAATTCAGCCTAGAGTGTCATTCATCTTTACTTTCACATATCAAGCCCATAACATGGCAGTCAAATTTAATCTACTGCTTTGTCTATCTGTTTGTGAGTTTCTTTCTTTGTGTAACTAGTGCAGCAACTGATAGAGAAGTGTGGTCTTATTCTTTAAAAGATCTTTCTGTTTCTTTTACTTGAGTATAACAGTGCTTTTAAGGAAGCACTTCAAGGCTATGTGAGCTTAGTAAGAGTAGGACTGAAGGGCAAGCAGTAAGGAAAACAGCCTGAAAAAAACCATTGCAGTGTTTCCTTGCTTTAACACCTCTGAATTAGTGTTCAGAGTGTTTCATTTCAGCCATGACTGAGGCTACTGCAGGTGTTCTCAGCACACTGTTCATCCATTTGTTGCTATTACTGCAAAACATATTACTAATAAAAAGGCAAAAGCCGTTGTTAGGGGAGATGGCATGGAAAGAGCTAAGATATGCATCAGGTGTTGGACATGATTATTCTGGTCCTAAATATGCACAGAAAACTCTGAGCTGATACTCCTACAGGGGAAAAAAGAAGAAGAAAAAAGGAAGAAAAAAAAAGAAAGGAAGAAAAAAAAGGAAGGGAGGAAGGGAGGAAGGGAGGAAGGGAGGAAGGAAGGAAGGAAGGAAGGAAGGAAGGAAGGAAGGAAGGAAGGAAGGAGAGTGATTTTCCAGACAGATGTCATTGAGTAAAGTAAAAATGATTCTGTGTGAAATTCTGACTTATACTATGTTTATAATCTTGAATAGTAAAACTAGACTTCTACATTTCAAACTGAACAGGGCATTGGTTTTGGAATTGCACTGGAATAGAAAGATGGTAAACTTCCAGATGTTTTCCAAACGAAATCTCTCAGATAGTCCTATTTTGAAGGTTTTTTAACTATTCTTTAAATTCAATTCAATATTTCTAACTACAGGAATAAAAAGATTCTTGTAAAAAAGAAGCTTTAATGTATTGCCATATATAAGGATTGTCTACTCATTAAAGGAAGATCTCCTGGAAAGATTTTTTTGCGTGTGTGTTAGAGAAGTTATACTATCAAGGAGCCACTGTGAAGAAGAGAGTTTATTTATTTATTTATTTCCCATTACAAGAATACATTAATGTAAAAAAAAAAAAAAAAAAAAAAAAAAAAAACAACAAACAACAAAACAACTGTGTAAATGAAAAGATAACCAAGAGTACATTTATACTTCCAAGACTTTTTCCACAAACACTGTTATCTGAATCCCAATAACTAAACTACTTCATTCTGTCTTGAAGTGAATATATCTATGCATCAGTCTCTGAAGCTTATACACGATAACTTAAATAAGGTATATTCTTTTTATGGCATATCTGTTGCTACAAGAAATTAACTGTGGTCTGAAATACCTACACTTAGAAGCTGGGTAAAGAACTGAGCAGTAGTTTGTTCTGAGCTGCAGGATCCTTTGAGTATGTTGCTAGGAAATCCCAAACTAATTTCCTGAAGTTTGGGTATGACTACAGAAGCTGTATTCAGAGTCATTATTACAGCACTGAGTTGTGCAACTTCATTCAGAGGCTGAGATTTTTCATTTAGGCACAAGTAGGCCAGTAAATGGGAAAAAGAAAAAAAAAAAAAATAAAAGATGTTATGAGGACCTCAGTATAGTGTTATGAGGACCTTAGTATAGTATATCCTCCTTTCCACTTTTTCTTTCTCATGGCTATCCTTGGAAGTCCTCATTCCTGTCCTGAGTTTGACAGTGAGATGATGTGAGGTCTTATCAGTCAAGAGGGTGATAGAACACCAGCCAAACACAGATGATTAGCAACACTGTGCATCAAGCAGGGAAGATTAGAGAGCAACGCCAGAATTCTGAAAATAAAACGTATTCTCAAATGGCACATCACTGAATAACATGGGAGGAATATTCTACACATCTAAATACACAATCTTCTTCCTCTGGGTTTAAGTTACTAGATACTTTCAAATTCATAGCTAATAGAATAGGTTATATTCTAGTATAATTGTGAACACAGTCTTTCAAGTCCTTTTCATGGCTATATCTCTCTGTATTTGGCCAATGTTATCCCAAGAAAGTAGTTGAAAATATAAAACTTGTTCTGGTTTCTAGTGAAGGTCTTTTCATTGCTTCCTGCCTCAGTTTCTACATTTGCTAAGTAAATTAACCTTGTTTGCATATGAAAAGAGAAAATTATGTTCTTTTGATCCTTTATAGATGGTTATAGACTTATGGACAAAAATAATGCATAAATATTAGTATTTTACAGTTGTTGAAAATCTAGTGGTCAGTTTTAAGAGATAATTCTTCTGCAGTATGAATGAATGAGAGGACACAGATAACAATTTGATCTAGACAGAAGACCAAAATAACCTATTATTTGCATTCTCATCTGCTAATAGGATGTCCAAGGAGATGAAAGAAAATGTGATCAAGTAGCAACCATTGTGCTTTATTTTCATGAACTTTTCTTCAAAACAAAATGGAGGCATTCATCTTATTTTGTTGGTATCAGCCCTCCTCAACCCTACTAGGAATAGTTAAATATTGCAACTTATCAGGATAACATCAATATCACAACAAGATAAATGTTTCCTTTTTATAATGTAAACCGCCACCACAGATCCTCCAGTATCCAGAGAAGATTGTTACAAGCTGAATTAAAGTGCATTAAAACAACTCAATAAATCAAATATTCAAAGCTCTCTAAAACATTGGGAGTTCTGCAATGTGTGCAAAAAACACATTTAAAAATGGTGGCATTGAGCCAGGGTCAAGAAAGATACAGTGAGATGGAGAGGATGTCTTCTGAGCTTATATTCATAATTATTTTAATTGTCAAAGAAACAATTCCAATGATCTTTTCTACAATTAAATTTTGTAAGCTGACCTATTTTAAGTGAAAGGCGAGGAAAAAAAAAAAAAGAAAATTCTATCCACCCACATCTGTTGTTTCCTGGATATGAGCCAGTCTTTCAGTGTAACACTAACTCACAATGCAACAGAGAAAGGACAAACATGCCCTCTCTCTTTGCCTGATTAGAGAACATCTCATAAATGCATTCCCTGGACAAGCTTTATAATAGACTCATCCACTTTGTGTTCAATTGTAAATTCAATATCTACCACTATTAGCTGTTCAATCTGTTGAACTTCATCCTGTTAAACATTTGGTAATAAACAGGACTGAGCATAAACAATAAAAATAATTGTATATATTTCTTTAAAGTATACATTGCAACTTGGGATTTTAGGTTGTGGGGTTTTTGTTGTCGTTTTTTATTTTTATTTTTGTTTTATTTCACAGTAACTTCTTGGCAACACCAGAGGATCAGCGAATAAGTTGTTTGATGTACAAAGGCTGAGTGAATGGACAATAGCTGTCACATGTATTCAGGTGCAGTTGTTTAAGGAGAAAATATTTCAAATGTAGAGTGCTGTTACAGACGGGGAAAAATTCTGAACTACTTATCAGTCGTTTTACTCAGGACTGACTTTAAGCATGGACTCTTCTAAAGTAGAAGAATGCCAGCTTGATAGAACGTTGTCATGGTTTAACACCAGCTGGCAACTAAACACTACACAACTGCTCGCTCACTCCCCCTGTCCCAGTAGGATGAGTAAGAGAATTGAAGAAAAAATAAATAAAATTAATGAGATAAGATAAATTAATAAAAAAAAGTTTAGTAAGACAGAAAAGGAAGAAATAATAATAATAAT
>NW_010287900.1:0-25291 GCF_000700745.2 Antrostomus carolinensis
AAAAACAAACAAACAACAACAACAAAAAACCTCCACCCCAAAAAAAAACCAACCCAATGTGAGCAGGGGAGGAGGAACAATCATATTCCAGAAATTCTTCCCTCGTTTTAGCCAAGGAATCATTAATCATTTTAAAATTCAAACAGAGTTGCACATTCATTTTCAAAATTCTTACCTTAACAGAAGTTTCAGGAAGATAATGTGGATTTCTCATCTTAGTTGTAATATAAAAGCGGAATTCAGGAGCATACTCGATAGTGGAGTCTCCAAGGCAAATGCATATACTCCCCGACTGCTTAAATGTCTGTTTGAGCAAAAGTGGCTCTAGGATGGGATCAAGTTCTTCTCCAATATTCTCCAGTAGCACTTCAAAATAACATAAGAATTAGCAGGACTTTCTTGGCATTTATATTACTGCTTGACTGTTCTTCAGAATACATATGTATAATGTGTACTTACAGTGTGCAAACAATAAAAATATTGAGCAATATCTAGATTTAAGAATGTTTTCTACCGTATTCAGCTAATCAAAAAATCAACCTTTAATTTCTTTTTAATATTATATCAATTTGCAAAAAAGCAACTAAAATGCTGTCTTTATTACTGCTGCCAATGGCTTAGAACAGCAGTTTAAGGCTACTATTTTTAAAAAGGAAAATTTCAACAAATTAAATGCCATATGCCATGGACACAATTTTAGATAACTGAGTCTGCTTCAATTTTCAATGTAAGCATATGAGATTGTCAAAATCAAGAAACAAATAATGGAGAATAAACAATCAATTTCTTTACTTGTAGTCACGTTAGCCATTGAAAAATAGCTAGAGTAGTCACTATGTATTTAATTAATATATTTCTATTTGAGGGGAATAAGACTACTTGCAATAAAGATACTACAGAGAATACAAGAATCATTAATGATCACAGCCTAGCAACCTGGTATTTATACTCTTGAAAAGCCAAATAAAAATGTTACTTTTTAGAAATAAAATTATTGTAACATGAAAACAAAGAAATAGCAAATCTCATAAAAGCAATTAAAATATACAAATTAAAATTAGTATTATAATTATATTGTGCTAAGAAGTATCTTATAACCTGGCATGAGTACTTCAATTACTATAGTAGAAAAAACAGAAAAAACAGAAAAAAATTTCTGTTTTCCTTAACTATGAGAACATTCAATAGTCACTAGAGTTCCATTTTTTAGCTAATTGTGCCCCCTCCAGGTTCTTCTGTAATTTACAGTTTCATTAGTCATTAACCTACCAGGACTGCCAAACTGAATGCAATTTTCCAGTGTTGTAACGAACTGAGGGTCACTGAGTTTGATTATATGCAAATTATTGGCTTTTTCCATATTCTTTATCCATTTGTTTGCTTGACCCTGAGGATCTATCATCAGAGGCCATCTTCTTGCATTACTGAAGGGAAAAATACAAACTGTTAAAACTGAAATATAAGCTCTTCAAACGTTTACCTCAAAGTACTTCATAAAGCAATTTATTCCCTTTTGTCATTAAAACAAAAGTGCATCAGTATGAAATGGTAGTAGGCACATACTCAGGTATAACTCTTGATGAATTTAACAGGAGATAGATTAATCTTGAAGTTCTCTGCAAAAAAATAATTTTTATCTTTCAAAGAAAGTACTTAGAATAAGACTTCTTACTTCCTAGAAAGTTTAATCACGCTGAATTTTATAACACTTTTGAAATAAAAAAGTTCTGAAATTTTTAACAGCTTTAATAGTCATGTGTATAAGTGATCATTTTCAAGTGAAAACTAATAGAATTTTCCATTAAAGAGACATTTTTAGTTAGTATAAAGGGAAATATATAAACAGATTAAAAGGTATCTACCTTTGGAAAAAAAAAAAAGAAAATCTGTACTTAGAAATCATGACTGATCCTGCTTGCAGAATCTCTGCACAGTAAGATGTGCCCAAATAAATGTGATTGCCTAGAAGATGGAATACATATGGAGTTAGGGAGCACAAGCGCCTTAGGTTCTTTGGACTGAAAATGGAGATTGTGGAAGCAAGAAAGCAGAAGTTTAGGAGCAAAGTTTTGGAAGAGAAATGTAACACGTGTGGCAGTAGCCTGAGATTATACATGGGATGCTACAGAGGTTCCTTCTGTGTTTATGGATCACAAATTGGACTTGGGAGTCACCATTCACCAGCTGGAGGATGGCTTCCTTCCCCCATGTAGAATGATTTAGGAAAATGGGTAATTTGGAAGGGACCCTGTCCAGCCTACCCAGGAAGGAAGAAAGCTTTGAAAGGTAAAATGCATTGAGAGATTCAGGAAATGCATTTGTAATTCACCAGGACAGCACAATATCAAAGTAGACATTAAGAAAATTAAATGTAAATGAAAGTTAAATGCTTTGTAAAGTTTCAAGTATTTTGAATAATTTGATAAACACAGATAAGGAGGAATTTGGTAACACAGTAGGCCTAGAGAAGCAAACAGAGGATTTGAAATCTCAACATGTCAGATGAGGCAGTAGCATCATCAATATTAGAAGACAACCTCACAGTAACAGTGTTCACCAAAGGATCCAAAATGTACTGAAAGAGTTGCTGACCTCACAAATTGCTAGTTGGTTCAGTTGTTTATGAGAACCCAAAGGGAGACCCAAGGTATATACAGACAGGTGATTTTAAGTGTAACATGATACAAGGTGATACAGCAACTGTAAACTGAACACAGTAAACTTACATATTACGCACATTCTAAAACAGACAATATTTATGTAATTTGCTCATAATAATTTTGCTTGTTCTTATTTTAGAACAGGAATTTAAGATCTGATAAATTCTCCACCAAAACCTATAGTATGTAATTTTTTTTCCTAATTACTTCCAAGTTTCATTCACATATTAATTTCAGACTTACCATGAAATACTTAAGACTGAATAACTAAAGAATGGTTCTCTAATAACAGCCAAACACACATAGCTTTCATCAATGATAAAATACTTCTTTACTGATGGGGATGCATAGGCAGACATTGTATATGCTTGCAAATTATCCTTGAATAACTCTCTAATTCTGCTTTTTAAAAAATTTGTTGTTACAAAAGCTTGAGTTGCATTTTTTATAGTTCCTAGGATCTTAATATAAAATTAATCTAGCCATAAACTCATTACTACAGGCATAATATATATCATCAACTTGAGGTAGATTCTAGCTCACATTTCCAAATTAGGAGCTATCATTTAGTTCTAAAATGCTAATCATCTTTTCATTAGTTCAAAGAGAATTTTGATCAAAGCTTTATGAAAGCGAAGTGTTAGGATGTACTGTAGAAGCACTGAATTAATTAACATTAGTCAACTGTTTAGCTCAAGTGATTGAATTATTAATACAGTAATTACTTTTAAAAGTTACATATACATTCATAATCCCAGCATATATCCTCTAACTTTAGTAAGTAGTTTTGCTTCCAAAAGTACAATCAATGCCAATTTTTAAACTCAAATGAAAGTATGCCAAGATTCTTTAGCTACTGCATTATTTTTCTTATGTTTCATTTTGTGCTTTGTCACCTATCCAATTGCCAAAACGGAAGTATTATCCACACAAATATGCTTCTAAAAGTTAGCCCAATAAAATACCATTTCAGTTATAAGTGAAAGCCTAACATTCACTCTATAGTAAAAGAAGTATCCATTCACTAGTGCTATACAACATTAAACTCCTGAAACAGTGAGAAGAATTTTCATGTAAACAGCAGCAAGAATCAAAGATTGGTATTAGCAAGTTTCTGCAGTAGCATATGGTAAAAACGATGCATAAATGTTAGGTGCATGTTATCACAGACATAACACCCATTAACCTGGCCATGGAAAAGAATTATAAGAATTATTTGTTCCTTATACAGAAAAGAGAACCAACAGACATGAAGTAGATGGGTAGCAATCACAAACAGAAAACTAGTTAAAGCAACATTGTTTCACAGTCAATTCAGCTTCAGCTGTGGTAAGAACAAAACCTAAAAGCTAAAAGTCAGTAGCCATGCATTAGCAAGCATACTGGACAGAACTGAGAGGTTCTTTGTTCACGGTCAGAACAAACACAAGTCCAAATGAAAATTATAACTGCTTACACAAGGTCACAAAGCTTAGCGTATTGTAAGCACTCAGCTCTGTATTTAACAAAACTACCCGTGCTACAGGTATCTCAGTCATCAGTAGGCACATTAATCTAAAGCTGATCACTAGTGAGCTGTAGATATTTCTAGATGTTAAAATATTAACATGGTCAGTTCCCATGTGACATGTTGTCATACAAATCACTGACGTTTGTGCTGATTGTGACATTGATGTATACCAGATGAACTCTGCCCAGACAAACATAATTCTAGTGACTGAGGTGAGACACAGATGTGCACGTATTAGAATACCACATAAGAATGTAGAATCATCTTAAAAGTGAAAGAATATTAGAGTTCATGGGATCCATATTTTCCTTCTAGGAGGAATTTTGGGATTTCAGAATTTGTTTCACTTTTCAATTAAGAATGAGAATACCTTTAAATATGCAGAATTTTAAAAAATGTTTTGGATCAGTGTATCATTCAATAAATTCAAAGTATTTTATTACAAAAGGGAATTTTTTTTTTAAAGGGGATTTCAAAATGAAAAATAAATCCTTCTTTTCTTATCAGAACTTTCTTCAAGTTGTGATAAGACTATTATCATATTAACCACATTACAACAGGAAGCTACAATTGCTACTCCCAAGCTTTTCACTCTATATATTATTTTGTAAATTCCAGCACATCAGAGATGTAATCAAGTCTCTACTATGAATTCACTTCTTAGTAATTTGTTTTTAAAGCTGAGGACTGGACCAGGTGCAAAGAAGACTTTGTGGCACCCCATTCATAGTGCCTACTAAAGAGGTCCCTACGCTAACCCAAAAATCAAAGCTCTCTTAGCTTTTGTCTAGGAATACACCAGGTGGTTCTGCTCCAGAAGGAACCCTAGGAATGACCAGTCTGGTAACTAGGGGAATGAGGCCCTAAAGAAAACAGACTCCACACTGTCAGTACGGATACACCTTTTCACCTTTCATACAATACCTAAAACTATCTAATGAATGAGGAAGACACATATCAAACTCCCAACTGCTTGAAGTGATGTGAAAGCACACCTTTCTGAAATCAGAGGTTATTGCAGGAAAGGCTTATCCCACTTTTTCTTGTTAAAGCGGTTTAGAAGTACATAGAATAAAAGGTAAGAAATGGAGAAAGAAACTGTCAGGAGTGTATTGTTTGGATCAGCCTCTGTAAGAAAGGAGACCAGAAGTTCTCTCCATTCTATCTTTTTGTACCTCCCTTAATGCCTTCAGTAGAAGATATATATGGGCCTTCTTTTCTTGTTTTGTTACTGTGCCCTAGCAAAATAGAGATTCAGCTCATCAGTGTACAAACACTTCCAAAACATCAGGGCTTCACACACTAAATATGTTACAAGCCTGCATGTTAAAATCTCCTAGCAGTTGGCAACATAAACTGTGAAACTGTTTATAGACAAGTAATCAAGATGTCATCTATAGTATTTCCAGTGCCACCTTAGGCAAAAATTGTGTGACCCTCATAGAAAGATTAGCAAAATAATCTTGAGTAGCTCTGCAGAAACACCACTTGGCAGCAACTGATGCTAGCGTATTTCTTTAAAATTAAAGAGCTTTAGTTTTTTAAAGGAGAATTATTTCCATATCTACTGATTATACTACACCAATAGTATTTAAAATTCTATTCCTGAAGTATGCAGTCTGCAGCATGTTTGTTAAAAAAAAACAAACAAAAAAAAAACCAAAAAAAAAACAAAACAAACAAACCCCCCCAAACCAAACCAAAACAACAACCAAAAAAAAAACCACCAACAACAACAAAAAAAAAAAAACCCAAAACCAAAACAGGGAAGGCAGGGAGGTGAAGGAAAGTATCATTATAGCAATCCATAGGAGTTAAAAAGGAAAGGAGTGAATTCACAGATTTAGAAACTTGACATTGTAAAGTTAAAAAGTATTATTGGTATTTCTTTTAAATTTAAACATTACAGTAATTTATAACTCTGGTTGTTAAACTGAAAAAACTGTCTATAGAAATAATAACTGAAAAGCATGTTGTAAGAAGCTATTTTAATGAAAATTATTCATTATAATTTTTTCTTTTTTTTTTTTCTTTTTACTTACGAGATAATGATGCCATTATCAATAGAAAACATGTCAGAAGGTAGTCCAGCAATATTCCAAGTTCTGATTTCCACTGGTTCTCCCAAGGTATTTGTTAAGGAAAAATCATCAGAACAAGGAATGTCTTTTGTTTTACATAGCAATGCCCACTCTTTAGTTTGCACCTAGGTAAGAAGAGAACAAATATCAATTGAAGTTCTGTCAATTCACAACATTTTCAAACTATTAAAAAATGGATTTTTCAACCCATTTCCTGTAACACTTGCTATATACAAGATCAGTATATCTTCAAATAAAAAGAAACTCATCCTTCTGTATAAAATGTCTAAAAATGTCTCTAAAAAAGCCTTTGTAAGTGATTTTTATGTATGAAATATAAGTTTATTTGGTCAGAGCCTTGGTATGATTTTATTTATCATTCTGCAGTAGATTTCTATAGCATAAAATGAGTGTAGAACAAATGAACGTATTCTAACTGAAACAAACAAACTTCATTATTTAACTCTCAGAACACACATCAGGAGCACTTGTCAGGACTTAACCAAATTGAACAACGTAACAATCAGAGTTGCTTTTTACTATTCTCTGTATCATCTAACTCCCTACAGTTGTGTAAACTATACATGTCTGTATGGTGCATAATAATAATGAAGACACACACCTTTAAATATGTAAACCAAAAGGCAAATTCCACTAGGAAGAATACTTCTAAAGAAGGAGAATGTATAGAAATAGCACGTTCAGATGAAAGGCACAATCTTGTATGAAAGCTATGTATAATGTCAAAGAAATATGCTGTAGTATTCTAAACTAAAAAGGGTTGGCAAAGCCTCAAGCAACAAAACTCAGAAATGCAGTGCTAAAGGAAATGGTCTAAGGGCTAGAGACATTCACAGAGGATTCATCAATTTGCATAAAGCAAAGTTTGTATATCAAGAGATATTGTAACTTTTTCTATTATGAAAACTGCAGTGGAAAAATTATGTAGCAGCAGAGCAGATGAAATTAAGAACTGCACAAAAGTGATTATGCTATCCAACAATTTCTGAAAAAGATACTTAACTAATATGTGTCTGCACAATCATGAGAGTAAGAATGAGCAACCAGGAATCCATATCTACTGTTGCACAGAGAATGAAAGCATGCAGTCAGAGAGAATTAAATTACACTAAACTTTTCGGATTTAGTCACTATGTATTCATTTTTCATGAAAAATCATGCAGATGTCTCTACCTTTTATGAATATAATCAGAACCTGTTATCTACACTTGCCTGGAATACAGTTCAGCACCCCTTAAGATGTTTCAACAAGAGTACTCCTACCTACCCGGACATAATGTTATGCACAATGCCAGTTACAGGCATAAAAGAGAAAACTCAAAATTACATAATTCAGAATTGTAAAAACTGTTGACTGTTTATTTACACTATAAATACTCATACCATACACTCACACTCTATAAAGTTTTAAAATAGTAACGGCACATGGACATTATGAATAAAATAATTGTTTGAAAAAACAATACAAAATTTCTAAAGAAAAATGGATAAATTAAGTCTATTTGAAGGAAAAGTGGAAATTCAGATTATATCAAAATTCTATGTTCAGATGAGGTACACTGATTTTTTTTTTTCCCCCCTCTCGATTTTTAGCAATTTTTGATATCCTGGACCTCATTTTCAAAAGAAATGGACATTAATTAATTTTTAATTCAGTGCCAGGTTTTGGTGTTCAAAAACCTTCCAAGTCAGGGATATTTTGACATGCAAAAATTGTTATATCTAAAATCAGCTGCCATGTCAGAATCTTCTTGTATTCAGAACTTCTGTTTATTTCACTAAGAGTTACAGGCACAAATCTGCTGTGTTATTGACCTATTGTATCTTCATCTCTTTTTGTACAGAATTATTCCTCTTTCAGAACTTGCTTAATTGTGCTGCTGCTGAAATAGAAGCTAACTCTGTTTTCTTTCAAGTTAACGATAATTTAGCCATTGAATGGAATAGAAGTAACCAGAGCCATGTGGTATAAAGTTACTGGCAATTGCTTTAGAGAAGAAAAGCAACCAAAGGACTCCGTGCTTTTCACAGCAACAAGTACTTTATAGTAGAATGAAGGAAAAATTCCCCACAAGAGTCTTTTAAACAAAACTCAAAATCCTACAATACAGTTTCAGTTCCACTTCTGAATTCTATGAAAACTGAATTTAAAAATATAAACTTTGTATTAGAAGTAAAATTAATACAATTTAGATTATTACGAAACACAGAGATAAAAATCACTGTATGAATTACTTGTCTGTAGCTGGACGTAAAGGCTCCTAGGTAAGCTACAATTCCAGATGAAATAAGTATATCTCCAGTCAAATTGATGTACTGCCTTCCCAGCTTCAAAGCAGTCTCATGCCAGCGAGATTTCTCGCCCCCAAGACCACCAATCAGTTGTTCTGCTCGCTGTAGTTTTTTGCTGCATAAGTCAACCTCAGAATAAAAAAAAAAGTGTATTATATCAAATCATCTCTTTAAAGACATTTTACAAATATTAAAAGCATTCAAGGATTATTTCCCTTTGCAGCTGTTGTCTTGAGTAATTTAATTAAACAGAAAGAAAACACCACCTTATTATAATAGAAATGTTTGAAGAACAAAAGAATCTCAGTACCAGCACAATAAAGTCTATTCAGTTAAGGATAAAGCTCTATTAGAATTCTTTACTATCTAAGTAGAGACCCATTTCAACCATGGGATGGAGGAGGAAAATTATGCCAACTCTTGCTGCTCTTACAATCCTCCCTCTCTTCTGGTAACTATAGCAGCCAATTTACACCACAGTAACAAACTGCTTTTGTAGTTTATCCCTCCCCTTTTACTTCCAAACCATATCAGGATGCAGAAGAAACACACAAAGACCTGACTTTAACTACAGACAGGAATTAAGACTCCATTTCAAATTCTGATACTATTTTTGTAAAAAAAGTTCAAGATTACGTACTGCAAACCTTAAAAAAAAATAATACCATCTTCTAAACATTGCCTATTTCTTCACACATAACAACACTTTAACAGTCAGGTACAGAGTTTACCAGAAACATTCTCAAAATTGCACTAGCACAGAAGGCATAAATAAATTTTCAAAACTTTAAATGTACTGACTTGCAAGTTAATGGATGAATCAACTCTTAGTATACTCATTGTAAATTTATCTCCTCACAAGAAAGCAGATATGAGTGAGGATGTAAGAGAGGGCTAGCAGTTGGTAAATTCATAACATCTACATTTTCTATTACTTTAAAGCATTTATTCCCCATGCTTTGCCCATTTATAACTTCAGGACCAATATACCAAAATAAAAAGGTGGTTATCTAAAAGTACAGCTTGTTCAACATATTGGCAGTTAATAGGAAAAATACCATTTGACAAAGAAGCAAATTTTAAATAATTTTTTGGATTTCAGTAGAACAATAGTTCATCTTTTGCATCATATACCTGATTTTCCAGGTCAGCCTTCTCTTGTTTCTTGGATTCCAGTGTCTGCTGAAGTACAGCCAGTTTGTCTTGAACTTCCTTAAGGTCTGCTTGTTTCTTTCTTAGACTATCCATAGCAATATTTAATTTTTCTTCAGCTTGATTCAACTTTAGCTTTTTGGGTGCAACATTTTTTGTCACTCTAAATAAAGTCAAAGAATAAATTAAACATCCTAAAGACACAACCTCACTGCAGGGTTACTACTGAAAAAATTAACATAGGAAAGACAAAGGAAAACCTCAGCAACCCAGTAGCTCATGCATTCTGTTTCATAATTCTATATCTGAAGACAATTAGTTGTTTCTGTGCTGATACCGACTCATTTATGCAGTTTCTGCAATTTTTTTCTGTAATAAAAGGTAACAATTAAAAGCAAAAAGGGTTATGCCTACAGACTGTGTCTAACTGACCACAATTTCAAATCCATTATGGATTTGTGCCATTAGAAACACACAAATAATCATATATATATTAAATAACACAGACACTGTATACACACATACAGCCAACTGTGTACACAAAATGAAATAAATAATTAACAGCTTTTCACATCCAAGGATCTATTTTCCAATTTTCAGGATTTCAATCTTTTACACAGATATTTTTGTGAGGAGAATATTGGAAGTAACATCATATAACTGAAAACGTATTGTTTATCTTTCCAAAAACAAGCAGCAAGAAAATATGCTAGAAAGTCTCTCTGCTCAACTGAAATGGTATTTTACAAGTATTTATCTCATAATTAATTAATCCTCTCTCATACTGGTATAAGTTGCCATCTCCTTTAAAGTCTACCTTTTTAGTTAATTTTCTCTCTAACAATTTGTACTTGTAACGTGAAAAGTTGTTCTCAAACTGAGAACTCTTACCAAGTACGCATTTACTAGTATTTTAGTTGAGTAACAAAATATCCTCTCAAATGAAGGCATGCACTACCTACCATGACTCAACTTTCAAACTGCAAGTTGGAGCTTAGTCACCCAGTGCTGATTTACTATTAAATGTGAGTTCCCCATGTTTCAAATTAGGAGATAGCATGAAAAATAAGCACACTTTTCACTGCATCAAATACAATGTCTAACAAAAAAATATCCTTCAGGCTTGATATGACTATCAGAAACTTCCAAAGACATTTCAATAATTGCTCCATTTTGTGCAACACTAAAAGGAAGTTAACTTTATTTGCTAGCTGAACAGACTGTTGCTCCCACACCTTCTCAGTAAAACTCAGCATGGAAAATCGGGCTCTATACCATAACATCAGGTATCTTACATGAATGGATCTTTATGACTGCTTGTTTGCACAGGTTTCCCACTAGTAAGAAGTAATTTCATATCTCTTTTGGTGTGAAAATAAACTGATTTCTTTAATCAAATTTATTTTAACTTTTTTTTTTCCATACATACTTACGTATCATAAAACTCCATGGCTATGACCCATTTGCACAGACCCTCTGCTGCCGTAGAAGCATTTCGAATCTTGTCTGGTACAAACTCAGGATTTGTAAGATACTGTTTTCTTATGATAGCCATGTAAGCTGGGGGAATGTTATCCTTGTCATATTCATGAAGAGACTGAAGAAACTTTATGTCACCCAGAAGTCTCTTAGCAGGACCCCAGAAATCCTCAATTTTTTTTCCAGAACCTGATGGATCTGGAATCCTGTCTGCCTTAATGCCTTTAAGGATGCATATAGCTTCCATTGCAAGCTTGACACCAGCAGGAGGACTCTTCATGGATTTAACCACTGTAATATCCTTAAAATAATAATTAAAAAATACCTTTAGAGCTCTGAACATAAGTGGATTAATTCTTCTGTTACAATAGAAATAATGACAATTTTTATGGCACCATAATATTTTTATATGCATTTGCTATTCTCATACTTGGTATTTTTAAATATGCTATGATCTCCATTTCATAGCACAGGCCTGCATAGTCCGTACACATAGATCTCATTTTCTTTTTGAAAAAAAAAATCAAAATTAAAAAAAATCCATTCTTTTTAGTCCTTTCTTTAAGGTGCTATACAGATTAAACTAACACTGACATCTAAACAAAAATATCTGAAATCTAGTCAACAATCAGTTTAGAGGAGACAAAAAAAAAAAAAAATCTTATCTGTAACTCATTTTAAGTTGTACTTTTTCTGCTCCTAATTCAGTAGTGAGCATTGCACCTCAGTTATGGGAGTTCAGATGTTCCAGCATTACGCTCTAGCCTCCAGTTCAGGCTATAACACAATACTTCCAAGCTTACCGACCACATCAGCAGTGCATTCATAGATTTAAGATAACAAGGTAAAAGCTGCCTTCAACCCAGAACTAAAGGTCTATGCTCTTCAAGTACAGAAAATAAATCAATTATTATTCTGGTCAGTTATTAAACTCCCAGAGTAAGCTGAATGAGGGAAGAGGCAGCTAAAAGGAAGAAAACTATTAGGTAAGAAATACTGAAATGATAAGAAATAGCAAGAAATTAATAAGTAAAGTTTTAACTGCAAATATAGAACGATAATCGAAAAGAATGAAACACTTCTACACATATATGTAAAACTAATTAAGCAAGAGTTTGTAAACTAAAGATTTATGGAGAATGTCTCTTACTCTTCCCAAAGAATAACTGCATTGAAATTAAAATATTCTTTCGAACAGCTCTTCTCAGAGAATACATAGTCCAATAAATTAAAAGATTTCTAGATCGTCATGTGTATTTTGCCAATTAGTGTTAGACTTTTGAGAGCTTGCCCATGGTTTCTTTGAGGTCTAAAACCTTGGCAATTTAGAAAGAGGTATCTTTTGAGTTCTAGGGATGTTAATTTTGTAACCACACAAGTGTTCAGGAGCGGGAAACAACAGCAAGTTAATAAAGCCAGGGTATTTTAATGAGGAAGCTGGAAAACTGGCTGATGGGATCTTCAGGAAAGGAAGTCCTTGGAGAGGAAAAACAATCAAAGTTAACCAGCCATTCCACGAAACAAAACTAAGGACAAACACAAATTGACTTAATACAACCAAGAGTTGTAAGCAGAATAGGAGACTATTTTAAAGACACTATTTTAAACTCAAACTAAGATGAGATTAAAAGTAATATTAAGTATAACAAGAAAAATTTTATGACTACAGTAATAGCAAGAAAAGTACTGGCTAGGTACTTAGTGAAAAGGGTGAAATACGAGTAAATAACGTACAGAGTCAAAACGTTAAATGTTCTTTGCATCTGATGTCTCTAAAATATTAACTGTGAGTAGGTGACAGCACATTTGAGAACACTGTCAAAACACAGCAAAGATTCGACCAAGGTCACAAAGGTCCAGACCTATGCAATGAATGATGGAAAAGAGAATATGTTTATTAAATTTCCAACCGATAGAAAGTTGAGAGTAAATGCAAATACACTGGAGTAGAAAAAAGGAAATAAAAATCTTGATAAATTTGAGAAATTAAAAAGTATAGTAGAACAAACAGAGGGAAAAAAAAGGGAAAGCAATTATTACAAATAGTGATTTTCAGGAAATTATATAGTTGTTAGCATGAAAGACAAACTACACGTGTCAATAATCCTCCTCTACTCCACACAGCATCCAGTGAAACTACAGCTGAAATACCATGTTCAACTTTGGGCAATGCACATGAAGTGAACATATGGAGAAGGTCTAGAAAGAATAACCAGAAAAGCCCTTTTGATTTATGAGAAAAGACGAAAAGAATAGTGATGACTTAGTGTGCAGAAAACTGGGAGTGGTGAGATCAGCGAGTACAGCCTTTAGCCACATAAAAGATAAAGAACCATGCCCACAGGGAGAAGGACAGAAAACAAGGTGAAGTTGTAATGAGTTGTAATGTACTGTTAATCTTGTAACAGTAAACACCAGGAAAATCTTTGCAATTATAACTGTGTAAAGTGGAACAGAACACAAGTGGAAGAAGATAACTTCCAGAGGTCGCTTCCTAGTTCTAAATTTCAGTATTTTCGTATGCATATTGCTGCAAAACTTAGATGCCAACAGCAAAATAACACTTAAAATTGTTATACTTTCTCTAATCCTTGCTGAACAATGAGCCACATGAGGTACACAGTTCCTTCTGACTTTAGATACTCATTTCAGCAGTACTGAATTACGTATGTCTCTTTGTCCAAACAAAGCAGTGAATCTGCACATTTATGTACATAGCTTTATGGGCATAATTTGTAATGTGTCCCCTGCTCTGCTTTCCATCAGAGGTGGCCAGGGCGAAGGGTGAATCAAAACCAAGAGTCCTGTACAGGTACTCTAAGCTCTCCTACACACAGATTTTTTTTGTGTTCATCATGCTATTTAACTATCTTTAAACCCTTGGAAGTTCCCACTACATTTTTTTCCTCTTGTATTATAATATTCCCTTCTTGGATAGACTAATCATTGGCAGCAGATGAAGTATTACTTCATTAGCCTTCAAAGCCTCGATCTTGTCTTGTCATTCACAAGTATAATACACTTGCCTTGAAGTGATTAAGTAGCCATCTACTATTTTCACAAAGCATGCCAATGATCTGACAATACCAGAATCTAAAACTTTTGATACCAACCAATAGCTGTAGCTAATAAGTCATCTAGTTTCTATCTAAGGAGGTTTTCTTGAAAGTTTTTGAAAATCTTTATTTCGGCAACAATAGCTGGACCATATAGTCCATCCTCACTCTTACAATTTGGGAGACTTCTTTTCATCCCAAAATGAGAAAACCATTATCCAGGCAAAGAAAACCTGAACATCCATAAAATCAAAGGTGGCTGCCTCCACTGTCATACTCTTATGAAGAGTGGTCCCCTAACAGAGAGACATAGAATTTCAACCTCAACTTCTAGCATCTGAAAGACTGAATATAAAACTATTAGTTGACAGACTGGCAGGTTCTGAATAAGAAAGTAAAAAGCACACATTTTCTAGCTTCTCAATTGTTGAGTCAAAATATTTTTATAACTATGGATTTTTAAATGTCAAGAATAATATTTGATCTTGTAGTCCATCAAAATTTAGCAGTATAGCTTTTTCACTGGAAAATAAAGACAGAATAGCATTTTGCTTTTTAAAGCTGAAAGATTTCAATAAGTTTCTAAATTATAAAACTGTGTAAGTATGTCAAATCTGAGAAGGCAAATATTCCATGGTTGTTTGTATCTGAATGCCTCTCCAGTGCATAAATATGCATTGTTAGCCATACCTGCGGAGTAAGAGTGTCGAGGGCAGCCAGAGCACTTTCTAAATGAGGCATGGCTTGTGCTAAGTCAGCATCACATTCATCTTTGATGGCTTTTGCAGCCATAGCCTGTTCATTTGCCACTGCTTCATCAGCTTTCACAACTTTTTCAGTTTTAGCTACTTCCAAAGATTCTTTTTGTATAACGACCATCATCTCATCAACCTGCTTGCTAGCTTCCCGTAACTGAGGTTGCAGAGCCTCCAGCTCAGACTGCATCAAGGCTACTTGAGATGCAGCAGAGTCCAATTTCTCCAAGCCAACTTCGTATCTTCTTTTCATTTTCATCACCTTACTGAAAATAAAAAGTACATTATTATAAAGATATGTTATCAGTACTCGATCACTTCATTCATTGGGATCCATTCTCCAAACTCACTACTCTGAATAATCAAATGCTCTGCCAATCTTGTTTTATTTACTCAACAAAGAGTAAACATAGCAGGGATTACTTGAGCCATAGTCTTGAAATATTCTATCAGGTATATTCAGAGATTGGGATATAGATAAATAAGTGATCACTTATAGGTAAATAAGTGATTGTTAAGCTTCTGCGGCTTTGTTGGCAGAAGCAACAAAATCAAGATGGCACAGTAGTAATGGACAAGAAAATGAGAGGGAGGAGATGGGGATATACTAGTGAAGATTATTAGTTGAGATGAGACTGAAATAGGATTAATATAATTGGGAAAATCACTTCAGTAGCAGAATGTGAATGGATCTGGGGACAGCCAACACTGTCAGAATCAAGAAATTCCAAAGGCATTGGATCACTGCATTCAAAACTGTATTTCTTTATTCCTGGAATTTCTTGCTGCATGCAGTGTTTCACACAGCCTGCTGATCAAATCAAGCACTTGTCTTAATTGTTATGGTAGTGTTTTATCAATTAGGAGGGGGGAAAAAAAGAAAAAAAGGAACTTTCCCTCACCAGCTACAAAAATAGAACAGATGTGCACGTGCACAGGCACAGCACAGCTGAACCCTGTTAGCAAGCCAATGGCACCTTGGAAGCTGGTTACCCAGATGTCATCTTCCCTCCATCCTCCAGAGAACCACAGAGAAAGCAGGCTGCATTAATTACTCTGGTAGCATAATATACATAACCAATATATAGCAACATCACCAGGAGCATTAGAAGTGGTCTAATGTAAGTATATTTTGAGAGCATCAAGTTAGACTTTTTGTCCACTAAGGAAGCATGTGTCCTAAGAGTATATTTTATCTATCTATCTACCATTCTGTTAATTTAAATTAACTAAAAAAAAAAGTTACTTGTTTTGTGCAGATTAACTATAAGACACAGAAAATAATATTCTTGGTGAACTTGAGTTCCCCTAGAAAAGCTCACATAATAAATCCTTACGTGCGTTTCTTTTCAAGTAGACTTTTAAAAGTGGAGATCAATTCCAAGTATGAAGTAGGTGTAACATAGTTCCATCTTTGAAGCTCTGTATGGTATAAGTCAGATAAAACAATGGTAGACATATGAAAGCTTTTGCACATCTCAATACACCCACTTCGAGTTTCTTCTGACATTTCGACATCTTCCAAAAAGCGAGAGGCAACAGCTTCTAATGCATCTTCAGGCCATGTCTAAAACAAATTAATAAATATCTGCTTCAGAATTCAGTTCAAGCCCCCTGTCTTATTTCATCCAGTAGAAATACTGTTACAAAAAGGAAAATTTCGCATTTTCAGTATGTCCATATGTGTGTGTAAACTGTCTCTGCTCTTCCTCTTCAAAGTAACTTTTAAAGATAGACTACTATGTTTTAAAACTTGATTTAAGTTCCTCTGATTCTCCATATGATTAAATTCTACATCTTAAATATTCTAAGGTCTTTTGCACATAACACTCAGATAGAATATAGTTTTACTGCAAAGTAGTGGGGAAAAATCTGGTGCTCTACATTAAAAAGATGCCTGAATATTTCCATTACAAACTTTTTTGGCACTCTAGGCTCTGGTGGTCCTGGTAATAGAAGAAAAAAACTACATATTTAAATCTGTAACGTCTACAGTATTATGTTCATTCAATTATACTCTTATACCACAATGAAGACAGTTATTTTCTTGGTGATTTTGCATTCAGCCTTTATTGGCCTTTATTACAGTCAGAACAGTTCTAATGGTGTAAACAATTTAAAACACAACACTAAGAAAATTCAAAGTATTTTTCACTGCTAACTTGACCAAAGATAATTACTTGCTATAAAAATGGTTGAAGTCATGCTTGTATTGCATTTCCATTAGAATAACAAGCCCAACAAAAGTTTTGTTTTTACCTGAAACCAGTCTAGTGTGCAGCAGTTGACAAGAGCTGGAAATTTACGAAGGCGATTACGGAAAGCATCTCCAATGGGACTCATTGCCAGTACTATATGAAGCTGATCTCGGCAGCGATCAACAAACATGTTAAAAAGAGCTACAGGACTGCCATCTGTCTGTTTTGCCCTGTCCCGTTGGCGATCTATTTGACGCATTTGTTCACAAATTTCTTGTTTCTCATCTACTGCAAAGAGGTTTGGCACTTCACCTGCATTTAGTAAGTTGTTAATGTCTTCTAAGAATGACTCCTTTTTAATCTGTGTATCTGTGAACAAGAAAACTCCTTGCATTTCCCCTTCAGTAGATTTTCTTAATATGACTTTTAAGTCTTTATGCCACTCATTGACACCATAACTTTTTGTTATTTCAACCTGAAAAAGGTTGTATTCAGCCATATATGCTGCCAATCGAGTAAGAGACTGTCGACCACTACCTCCAACACCAACAAGGAGGGCATGGCTGCGAGGCTGTTTCAGAATACGGGAAATTCGACAAATATGTTCTATAGCAAATCGGAACAAGACAAGCTGCATTGGCTTTTTGCTCGTGTTATTGAACTCTTCAAGTTGACTCTCTACAATTAATCTCAATTGATCCACATTGCTAATCTCCCTGTATTTAGTGTCCTCTCTCTTAGGGTCATGAAAATCACAAAACATTAAGCTACGTAAGTCATCTTCTTCCACTCTGCCATCATTGTTGAAATCCAGATGCTGGAAAAGTTCGTGAAAGTCTTCATGTAAGTCATTTTTCACTACTTCTTGGATAAATCCAACAAGCCAAGCCCGGTCAGGATTATCCACCAAGCGATCATAATACACTCTAAGAACCTGTATAATAAAAAAAATAGTTCTTGTAATAGTTGATTCTGCTCTTGAATTTATACTTCTTTTAAACAAGATTAAACAAACAAAATTCTAAAAAAGGCTTTAAAATATAAACTGTCTTAAACTTTGCTATACAGAAAAAAAAACCAAAATAGATACTTAGAATTAATTTGAACAGTTGAGCTCAATAATATTACTTCTGAATAAAAGTGAAAATTCATATGGAAATACATATACACACATACATATAAATTTATAAATATTATTACATAAATGTACAAAAGGCTGCTTTAAAGAGGAAGGGATCATGTTGGTCTCTCCACTACAGCTAGAGAGGACAAGGTATGTGTTTGTATTTCAAGAAAGAAGACTGCAGCTGGATATTAGAAGATGTTTTTCCTGAAAAAGATAGTAAAGAACATGAATAGATTGCCTGGAAGTCTGAACATCCTTCATCCTTAGAGAATTGTAAGAAATTTTTAGAAAAACACTTCAAAAGTTACTGTTGTTCCTTTCCAGTCACCCAGGACTACTACTTGCTGTTCCTCTCACTGTTGATTCTGTTTTTTTGGAGAAAGGATGGAAGAAATGGAAAGGACTGTGCAGGCATTCAAAGCAACAAACAGAGGCTCCATAATCACATGAAAGTGAAGGTATCAACAATCAACTTGTTTACTACAATATGACTCATACTTTGAAAAAGTCTGATTTCCTCTACCCATACAGTTTACAAAATCCTTTCTCATTAGTGTAATACCAATTCACATCTATTAGCTAATAGGAGATGGCAATACAAAAAGATTAATACACAAATCCACATCTTTTTCTTATTTATAATAAATATCCTTTCTTAGTATTAGGTAATTTACCTCATGAACCCAGAGGCGTTTTATAACTCCTGCAGATTCTGTTGTTTCAGGCCTTGACAGGCAAACACCTTGAATAACACGTGAAAAATCACGGAGATTGAACAAATAGTGAGATTTCGCTGGGGTAGGAAGTAGATTCTTCATACTTTCTTTATATATATGCATGGTTCCATTGATAATTTGCGGAGTCAGTTCTACATATTGTGATGGAAAGCTGTAACTGATAAATTATAAAAGGTCGTAAGAACAGAATGATCCTCATAATTCCATCATACTAGCGTGTGAATTAATAAATAATATTGTATATGTACACTGATTTACTTAAGTTCATGCAAATTTTTAAGTTCTATGATTATACTTCCTCACAGGCAGTTTTACAAATCTTAGTTCTCTCACTGGATTAACAGATTAACTCTGCAAATCTAATCTAGTAACTGTGGAACATGCTGACAAATTTAGCCACGTTAGACAGCTAATTATACCCTTTCCCCCCGCTCATTTTTACGACAAACAGCAGTAACAGGTAAGTCAGCTCAAATAGCCCTTGCTGTTTCCTGGGACCTCTCTACCTCAAAGGCTCAGAAGCTGTCAAATCACAGACTTGGGCTGGAAAGAGAATGTGAGCATTTTTGGGGTTTAACTGTCAAAAAGACAGTGAAAGTTGAAGTCCATTCCTAATGATGGAATTAAAAACTATGCAGTGGTGAAAGGCCAAAGAGTAACCAAAGGAAATTAAAGAGCAGTTTCCAGTTCTATTCTTTGAATAATAACTAAATTCTATTATTCTTTATCATACATCAAAGAATACTGTATTACAGTAATATCTCAACTAACTGAATTAGTCTCAGCTGATCTAAACATCTTCAGAACACTTCAGAACAAGAACTTTACCACTGGAGTATTTTAAGATGAGCCCTACTTCTGTGGCATAATGAATAACTCAAAAGGCACAGGATGTAAAAGATTATAATTTATTTTCAAGAGCAGCATCCTACAAACATATCTTGGAGATTTCCTAGTACCATAATTTAAACAATGACTTTGATATTTTCCAATACATAGGTCACTTACCAATAAGAGGTCACTTACCATGCTGTTAGATGCCAGTCTAAGATTCGAGAAAAAATTGTGTACATGGATTCATCATCAAACTCATTAATAGTAACTGTATTGAAGTGTCGCAAGAATCGTGGTGTTACTGGGTTTCGACCGCCACCTAAATATTAGAAAGCATCAATGCTATAAGTAACAGAAAATTTTAAAACAAAATAGTAAAATCCTAGCAATTTTTTTTCTAATATTCATCTTTGATTCAGCTAGCAGGCTCACACTGAAAAGTACCACACCTTGTCATAAACCTAATGAAAGGAACATACAGTTCAGTGTCAGTGTGTTCTCCTGTAACCAATAGTCTGCAAAAATCCAGATTATCAAATTACAGATAGATACATTTGACACTATTTTAACTATGTTTCTGTTATAAAACTTTTATTATAAAATCTAAGCACATGTTCTTGATTTCCAAAGCATTCCAGTGAAAGAAGCCTCTACAAGTAATACCGCATACTTTATTAAATTTATTTTTTTTTTCCAGTTCTAACGTTAGTAGTTTTTATGACTAGATTTTGATTTGGACAATGAAACTATGTATGGAAATAAGGGGGATGCAAACCAGAAATTTATTGGATACTTCCTCCTTCTTTTTGGAATTCGGGTTTAAGCTGCTGCATAGTGTGTTCAACCTTCTTATAGCAGAAAAGTGGAAAAAAGTAGCTGGAAAGTGGGCAATCTCCATCCCTAAAATCAGAAGCATAGCTAAGGGCAACCAAATTAGCATGGTAAGTTCTTTTAAAACATCTGACTTCAGCTCAGGCATGATCCTGCACTAATGAAACTAAGATACTCCTGGCCTGGAGCTGTTTACCTTTCAGCCACCTGAGACTGCACGCAGAACTAGCGATTGTCCATATTTAACTGTGTATGCATTACCAGTATCTGCTGAGGAATCTCAGCACTTTATGCTAGATAGGCCAGTTATTCATCCTACTTCCTTCTACCCCAACTAAGGTCATCTCTCAGACACAGTAGTTTACAATGCTTCTTGAAGTTTACATGTGCACTGATGGCAAAATTACACAAGTATTGGGATATAAATACTAATTTTACCCAAAAGAGAATCCTTTCCTAATACAAATTTTAAACCTAATTTTAACAAAATAGCTTTTAATGTTCTTTAAATAGTTTTATATTTGCTTCAATAGTACTATATACAAGTACAGGCTTTGCATTTTCATTTCTTATTAGGAGAAAAAAAAATAAACACAGGCCGGAAAGAACATAATTTTGTGAGTTCTTGAAATAGCTCCCTATACAAATCTACTAAAGTAAATTCTTCAGTCTGACACTGAATTGTGATATTTGACACAAACAGTTAGGACCATAACTTGTACATTTGATCAGTCCATTTTTCACCATTCAACCATAAAAGTACTGGAACAAAACTAGCTACAAACATCTCCTGGGAAAGGCAAATTTGACCCCATTTCAGAGCAGTTGAAAGTCACTTCTACACTATCACCCTGAACAGTAACATAGCATAAAGGAATGCTTTACAGAAAAAGCACCTCCAAGATTTAGCTATTTCTGATGTTAAAAACACAACAACAACAAAAACCCCAAAACAACCAAAAAAACACCCCCTGCCCAAAAAACCCCAAAAACCCCTACAAATAAACAACAACCCTAACATGCAGTTATGTCAGAACATAGCAAAAATCATGACTTTACTTAAGCTTTAGGAAAAATGAAGATGTAAGATTTTAAAATTCTTTTACAGTTTCCTTCTGTGCAGTTATTCCATAGACTGATACTTAGATCAAGTGCTTTTAACTGTGGATGAACGCTACCTCTAATTTAAAATGACTGCAAGAAGCCGTTTTGCTTCTTTAGGAAACCAGACAGGTGAAAGAGCAGTGGACCCCTATCCCATGGGCATGCCTCACCATTCCAAACACAAAAGTAGTATCAGTGGAGAAGGTTCACTAGTATGTTCGTGTGTATGTAAACAACTCTACTCATTTTTAACTAAAATATGGCAGATTCAATTTTTTTAACTAAATAGCTCATATAGTCAATGTGTATGCAGGCTATCAGAAATATAATGATCTCTTTACACCATATGCTTTACTACTTTTTTTTTTCCCAAGTGAAGTTTATCTGCTTAAAAACATCACTTAATGATATTTAGAAAAGTTTTGAAGGAAAACAAAATTGACTGAAGGCCAATGGAGGGTCTCATTAGACCAAAGAGTTTTCATAAATACTTTGTAGATACTTTCTTGTCTTTCTGAAAAGCACATTTCTTCCTGGTAGGCTTGTGTAGTCTCTCTGCTACTTCTCAAGCACTCTACTATGACTGGTGTTCATGTTTCCTGCAAGGAAAGGGTTACTCAAGTTCTATCCCTAGCCATAAAGACCCAAATTATAAAATTATGCATCAATAATCATTCAGCTTTTGTAAACCAAAGAAACAGAAAAAAGCATATAAGACACATCTCTTACCTGGTGGTCCCATTGCACACACAATCTGAACATCTACAAGTTTAATCACTGAGCAGTCTTTAAGGTCATACCAATTCCAGTGATCTAACCACTGTCGTAGTAATTCAACAGGTGGTTGAGCACCATAGACCTCTCGTGCAGGCATATTAACATCATCTACAAATACAACCTGAAAAGAAAAACATAAAGGATTTTGCTTTTATTTATTTATTTTTCCAAATATATGCCACCATTTCATTTGATTCTGGAAACACTGCATATCAATTCACTCCCATTAAAATTAATGGAAATAAAACACATAAATACATGTTTTTTTGAAAAGCAGCCCTAAGCTTTCAATGGAGTTGCTGCTGAGCTAAAAAATCAAACTCAAGAAGTAACTGTACCACTCTAAATCCACTAGAAAACATCTACAGAGGAAAGAAAAACTGTGCTTCTCTTCTTATTTCTGAGTGTATTTAATGGTAATTAAACTAGTACTTGCTATTTAAACATTACTGTGCTATTTACATGGCTTTTCTTGGGAAAAAAGATGGAGTTGAGAAGACCCACAAACATCTCAAACGTCAGTGAGACTATGGTTCTGTTTTAAATCTATTAAACATTACATCTTTCTTGGAACCATTGTTCCTAAAGTATAGGCCAATGCTGATCAGGAAACATCTTCACACAACCAACCTAATGCAACTGATGCAAGTTCTAGAAACACATTTATGCATTTTATCCCCATTTCTTCTTATTCTCTAACTGATATAGAGTAGAAATTTGGTCAAAAGAAAAACAGGTTAAATCATGGGCCTTGTATATTATTTAGCACTGCAATTTGGGCAATATACTGAAATGGTTTGAAGAGTTCTCAACTAATACAGACCAAGGCAAAAATCTATCCCTTCAAAGTATCTCATACATTTTTAAGATTGGGCTAAAATACATCTTAAAAGAATAGCTTGCAGGGGAATACCTTAAAACATTTTAAATAATACTTTCTTGAGGAACTTGTAACATTAACACATTTTGCTCTTTATAACAAGTGTTTATTAAATAATAGCTAGGAAATACTGAAAATGAGAAAAAAAAAACCAAGGCTGCAAATACAAAAAGTCTATAGGCATCCTAAAAGTACCAGTATTAAATCATGCACATCTACCTCTGCATTTTAAACATAATAATTGTTAAATTTTCTTAAAAGGTAAATTTTTCCTTAATCTGGGTTGGAAAAAAAAATATAATAGAAACTCCTTAAGATTTAAATTTACAATCTCATTGCAACTCTTCTGGACAGAGGAGAAAAGGATTTGCTCACTGAAGGAAAAAAAAGAAAAAGAGGTCTACTCCAATATCCTCAAGCTTCTGAGCACTCATAGGTCACTGCTCTTTAAGGGTTTGGGAGGCATCAGTAAAAACAACATAAAATATTCAAAACCTCCTTTAATAGGAGATAGTGGGGGAGTGAGCAAGCAGCTGTGTAGTGCTTAGTTGCCGGCTGGGTTTAAACACTGACAAACTCTTATCTCTAAGGCAATTATCACAAAATATGGAGGGGGAAGTATGACAATGCTGTTCACAGTTAATTCAAATCATATTATATATCATATTTTCTTCTGTTGATTAAAACAGGATGGATATTACGGGGATAAGGGAGAAAGAAGAGAAACATGAAGATATAAATTAGAAGATTTAGAACTCTGACAGTTTATTTCAGTTGAGCAACTTTTCTTGATATCACCTGTGATCAGTTGAGAAAATAAAGCATTTACATATTTGTTTGCATTTAAAAACTTATTTACAAACAGAAATATATCAGTTACCATTCTTTTCCCAAGAGGAGGTCCAAAAATTCCTCTTCTCCTTTTGTCCAACTTGGACATTATAATATTCTGAGTCTGAGCTGCTGTAGTTTGTGCTGAAAAGTTAATGAACAGTGGCTTGTAGACTTCTTTATCCAAATTATTTAAAAGAAAATTCTGTAAGGATTGTGAAGAGGAGAAAGTTAAGCTATATACATAGATAATAAGATATTGTATTACTTCAGCAATCAAACAGAGAGACATTTTTGTACCATTTTTATTCATTTAAATGATAAAATAGTAATTTATCTCTAAGAGAACTCTAGTAATCGTATTTCACCAGATAAACTAATATTCTAATATTCAACACACAATAAACTTCATTTATCAGAGAAAAATTTCTACCTCCGATATAAACATTTTCACATTTTATCAAAAAAATCCTACCTACTATATTATACAAATTCAGTATGTTAATATTTTGCACACATGATACTTCATAGGACTAATTAGAGTTGATATATATTGCCTATAATAATCCACACACAATCTGCAAAAGTATCAACAGGTCCAAATATTTATGCCTAGTTTTGAAGTGTTCCCAGGCATATAAGGGCATAGCAAGAATATCTAAAGATAAGCTTTACCACAGACATTGGTAGTATTTTATAATGCTAACTACCTTCCAAAGTCCCTCATGTTAGATGCAATTTAACCTCTGGGGGAAATATGGATCTAAGTCAGCATTTCAAGAGTGAATGGTACTCATTTCTTACCCATATGTGAGCAGTTGAAAGTCTGCTTTCAACTGCTTGAAGATACCCTTCCATGCTTCCAGCAGTTGCTACAGAGCATTATTGCATATAAAGTAATGTCTCTAATGAGTAGTCTAATCTCTATCAACATTGCTGGGACCTTTCAGACTATATAGTCTTTTCA
>NW_010287900.1:25309-64181 GCF_000700745.2 Antrostomus carolinensis
AAGTAAAAATTTGAGCTGCTGCACAATAATATAACGACTTATGGGAACTATAGAGCAGTATGACTCAATGGCCATACTTCTTGTATTCTTTTGTTCAGTTCTGAACTCCCAAGAAATATCACATGCTTAACTATCACCTCAGAAATGAACTGGGCAGTAGAAACTAGTCACATTCTTAATTATAAAAAATGTTTTATTTATGTTTTATTATATTTCTGATATCAACATTCCAGGAACAGTCTTTTATGAAGAGATCTTCCAGTCTTAATATTTAGTTTCTTGAAAATTATTTCAGAAAAGTAACTTAAAAATAAAATTAAGTTAAATAATCCTTAGTTGGTTACTCCACAGTTAATGTTTATCATACAAAAGGAAGGAAAGATAACAGATTCAAGACCATGAAGCCAAATTTATTTTATCTGCTTACATAACTTTCAAGCTTTCCTCCCTCTGAGAAACAATTAAGTGTACACAGGCTTCATGCTGATTGCATAGGAGGACTCAACAGAAGCAAAATCCTCTACAAAAAGACATACTGGATGAAAAAATAACAAATAAAATCAATTTTGTGCTGCTCAGAGGAATGGCTTCTTCCTTCTCTCATGATTTACTTAGAGAATCTCATGAGCTAAAAACACAATAATAGCTTTGCCATAGCTCTACTCACATATCCCCTTTTTTGCCTCAGAAGTATACTTTCCCATAAATCAAGATGGAACCAAGTGAAAAACGCTGACTTTGGAAATTTCTGTAAGTGAACATAGAATCATTTAAATGCTTTGGGTTGGAAGGGACCTGAAGGACCAGCTAGTTCCAACCCACTGCCATGAGCAGGGACACCTTCCACTAGACCAGGTTGCTCAAAGCCTCATCCAACCTGGCTTTGAAAATTTTCAGGGAGGGGGCATCCACAACTTCCCTGGGCTGAACATCAGCATGAACATTCTATCAGCACAGTTCCATTGCCGGTCAGACTTTAATAGTCTTCCAGAAAGATTGATCATATCAGGATTTAACCCAAAGTATCTGTCAGATCTGTCTGAAGAATTAAAATTTACTTAAAATTTTTAATCTAGACCATTAGAATAATTTTCTATATGACCCATGTTGTTATTTTAATAACCACATGACAAAATTAAAAATAACAAAGCATCACATGGTGACTGAAGATGAAGAAAAGGAAATTATCTATCCCAAAATAACAAGGATTCAATTATTTCAAAAGATAATAAAGTGTGCTTTCAATTATACTGAACTTATCCCTTTAGACAGAAAAAATAGTATTTGTAGACATGAAAAGGTAATGGGCAAAATATTATCCAGTTAGTTATCTAACTTCAGATAACAACAACTTGATTCTTCAAGAACAGCACTTCTGTAAATCAGAACCCATGGATTCAAATCAGCCCCCCAGAAAGTAAGGAACACAGTAATTGCCTGTGAAAAGTTTGACTGAAGTGACTGGCCTACTGTTACAGGTGACTTCTGTTGCTGACAGGGACTGAAACCATTCCCTTAAAACTGCTGTTTTCCTGAATCTACTGCAAATTTTTGAAGCTCTGCAAGTGGAGCAGGGATTCTACATAAAATACTTTTTAAACAAATGCAAATAGACTAATACTGATAGTGGCAAGCCTGGAATCCTACAGGCGTGGGGAGAGTATATGATCATGCAATTCAAAAGTTTATCATAATGAATGCACAAGAGATGTCAAATTATTTTATTAGCTACTGAACTATTTCACTACCTTTTAAGTCTTTTTAATGTATTGTGTGTGTAATATATAGAAATACACAATATAATATTAGTCTATATAAGATGGCTGATATGAGATACTAATGTATAACATAACTTCTTTAAATATTAAATAATTGTTGACATTGCTACTTCCTAGAAAAAGAGACTCACGTTGAAACAATTAATTGTTTATACACTGAAAAAAACTATCCTTTTTTTCCTTTCTACAGGAAGATTATATCAAGCTTAAAAGTCCTAAAACTAGGTCAAGTATTAGTACTTTGCCAAGAAGATTTTGCTTCAGAAATAACAGAAATTATGTACAGCCAAAAGATAAAGTTAAGTTAGATTATCATTATTATTTGTGTTTCTCTTTCATTTTCTCTCGAAGACAAGGATAAGATGGGTAACGAATATTTAGCATTCTATAAAACAGGACACACAATTGTTTTGATTTAAAATTTATTTCTCTTGAAATAGGCAGCTGCTTTTCATCATAATGACCAGATATAGCTAACTGGTTATCTGAAGAAAACTGTCTGGGAAGATCTTGACTAGCCAGTTCCCCTTCCCACTATAGTCTTTTACTATAAAGAATGATTTGGTAATACAGCTGTTAATTTCTTGCCTTCATATTTCTTTCAGCGACAAAATTCTTCTTCCTTGTTTTCCAGTGCATGGAATTGCCATAGTAGCATCTGACTAGAAAAGGTTATCTACTCATCTTTTCCACAATAATAGCAGCAAACATTTTTGCTGCTTCTAAATCTAGGACATATGTGTTTCTTTTCTTGTTGTCCTGTTTGTATTCTATTAGCAGCTTATTCCAGTGGATATCTGAGTGCTCCTTAAGAATTTAGGCTGGAAATGCAGAGAAGGGAAAAAAAACAAACAAAAAAAACCCCCAAACCACCACATTTTACTATGCAACTGCATTTTTAATTGCTGTAATTTCATTTCATAATATCAAACAATTTATGTCTCATTTTACTTTTTAAAAAAAGATACTAAATTATTCATATCTTACCTCTTTTATAAGTCTAATGTGAGTATTAAAAGTACTTACAGTAATATAAGTACTTTTTCCAGTTCCTGTTGGTCCCACAAATATAGAGGGTTTTTGATGCACTGTCAACAATTCCATCAATGCCATGTATCGAACTGTGTCCAGAGTTGGTACAATTATTTCATTAAACATCATATCTTGATGTATAGGAGGAGCTGATTTGAGTGTTTCCACCCAGGGTTCCCAAATTCCTGCTCCCTATTTCAATTTATATGAAAGTAATATATTTATAAGAAACAGGAAAAAAAACGGCATAGAACCAATGTAAAGAGAAAAATCAAAGTTCTCTGACTTAACAGATGGAGTTATCAACCAGTTTCTAAAAGGATTAAAAAATAATTTCATAGGTTTGTTTCAGAATGTAGTGCTTTCAATTGAGAGTACTTAAAAAGAAACATAATGCTTGTGCCTGAGGCATGCAACTACTGAAAGACATGGACTTTATCTTACCTTTTATATCTGTACATATGTTTTTTATATATATATATAAAGGAAAAATACATATATTTATATATACATTATATATAGTATAAAAATATGTGATAAAACAGGAAATTAATGTGTAAATTTAATAACTAAAACTAAAAAAGCATAGTAAGTCTTTTCACAGACTTTCATTCTTAATAAATGCCTCCAAATGATGAAGGGCAGATTAATTTTAGTGATGATGCTCCACAGCAAAGATTTATCTTTCAGATCAGCCAACTAGAAGAGTCTTAAAATATATATGTCAAAACTCTCCAGCAGCAGGGTTAATGTAAGGAGATTTTTTTTTAAATTGCAAATAGCCCTGAAATAACTGTATGTTCCATCCTATCAAAAAACTATTCTATCTTGACATAGAAGTCATATTAAAATCAGAAAGATTGGTCTCTCCTTCAGTCCTTCTTAGAGGGGGCATATTCCCACCTCTGAACAAAAAAGCCTCTTTACTGGAAGAACATGGTTTTATGGATTATGATCAGAAGACATAAAGGCTTTACTGCTGATTGAAATCTCAGCCACTTTCCCTTAGCAAGATGCAGGAATTATGCAAGGGCTGAAATCTAGACAAAAAGTAATTCTCATTGTACTGCAACAGGACTTCACAGGAATGACAAACTCAAAAAAGGTAAATTTATTTTATCTTGGAGTCTCCAAGAGATACTAGACCCAGTGTGTGAAATTTTCTTCTCCACTGGGACAGATGCATCGTGGATTCACAGCTTAATCGCAGGAAAAGGGGCAGAGAAGAAGAGGCAGAGAAGTAGCCTACTACAGTAATGAAAGATTTACGGCCTAAAGTATATCAAGCGCTTCCTCAACCTAAGAAAAGTGCTGCAACTCAAAATAAAATAATCTTGCAAGAAATCAAGAATTTAAAAAATGACAGAAAAAAGAATGGTTGAGATTTTCTGAACACTTGTTTTGAAAATTTGTAAAATAGGCAATTATTTTGGCAGCCAAAAAGAAAGGTTTTGGTACTGCAAACCAGACAGAACACTAGACTATCACAAGCTTGCAAAGATTAATGTCTGGCCTATTCAGTGATAAAAGAAGGAAGCAACAGAAATAAATTTATAATAACAATACACATCTTGTAGCATTCATAAAAGATTACTTCAAAATGGAAGTCTACATCTTATTTTGCAATCCTCACCTTTTTGACAAATCGATAACTGTAAATTGTTCCTTCTGTTGGAAATGGGACTGTAAAAGCTTTTGAAGGCTGTTGATCAATACTGCTCAGCAATTTGTACCGTTCTCTTGTCTCCTCACTAATTGGTCCATTAAGCATTTCTCGCACAACTTGGTCAAATTTCAGTCGATCATCTTCCTTACAGCTAGCTCCTACAGACCATATCAGTGAAAACAAAAAGATACCCTAGAGTTGGAAAAAACAAAATGTAACTTTAGTATCTGCATATTACAAAGTTCTTATTCACTGAAGTCAAAGAAACTTTAGACGCAAATCACAGTAGAATTACACAGGACCAACTTGATTTTATGTATATAGTTTGGAACCATGCTGCTGGTAACACCGATCACCATTCATGTTAGCATCTGATCATCTTTGTTTTGCAGGAAAATACCTGACCTGCTCAGTGCAGAGCTGTTATTTTGAGAAAGTTCAAGCACAGACTGCTTTTTATTCCAGAACAATTTAGATTATCTTTCTGCTATCCAAAGGTCTATCTCATACGGCGACGACTATGTCTGTTAACAGGGCTTTCCTTGAAATGTAATCCTTAGACAGCATTGATCTAACTGGTAATAAACTGAGATACTAGAAATTGGAGAATCATTATACAATTTTGGCTGGTTTTTACAAAAATCATTAAATTTATATAAAGACATCAAACACTTCAGACTCAACCATGTATCAATTCTAAAGAAGGTAACAATATTTTCCACAATAAACATTAAAAAATATGTATTCCAATGACAAAATACAGGTTTTACTGTTTGTGAAGTCCATTTCACTAAAGCCTGGTTTGGAATTCCCTATGCTGTATGTTAAACAAACTGCCTACCTCAAGCCAAGAGAAAATGTCATGGTCATTCATATCTTTAACTTTGGCTTCATCAGCAAATTCATCCATCATGCAGTCCATCAGATTCATCAGCGATCGAACTAAGTTTGTATCTGAAGTAGGAGATAGTTCCTGAAAAGAATGAAGAAATACTCTCAGTTGTAGGCATGTTTTACTCACTGAAAAGAGATTGCTAGATGGTGGGTTTTTTTTCCTCACTGTGAAAATAAAAAAACCCTGAAAAATGCATCTAAAATACATTCAGAAGCAATTAAAAAAATACACACAGAAACCTTTCTCATAGCCTTCACCTTAACAGCTGTTTAAAAAAAGTAATAAATATAAAATAATATTGTCCAAATAAAATTATTTGTTCCTTTGGCACTTGTAAGTGAAAATAATTCATACACTCTTAGTTTCTCAGAACAGAGAAAGCTACCTTTCTCTAGGTTTCTCCTACCTTTGTGTATTTCCTAATAAACTCAAGACAGAGTGGAACCATTCTGTCAAACAGGCCTATTATAAATTCTTTATGCTCAGAGCTGATTCCTGAATGCATTGTATTTAGCCACGACATCATTAATGGTCTCCAGCCTAACATATGGGGCTCCATATACACCATACCACACCGTGAAACCTGAAAATAAAGAAACAAATAGGTGCATGTTATCTTATCTGATCTCCAAAGGTTTTTTTCCTATCTAACAAGAACTTAAAATAACATTCTGTGTTATAACATACAGCTTCTGGGATTATTAGAAGCTGGTACAGTGTAGAGTGGGGTTCTGTGAGCCCTGAGACAGATGAGTTTCAAATCTAACCTTTATTGTTCGACCAACAGGAGATCTAATATCAAAGATGGATTTTACTCTTAAACAGAATCAGTTCCCAACATTAAGGTCACATAAAATAATAAACAGACTACTACAGTGCATAGCACTTAATTTTTAATTTTTATATAATTTTTAAGTAAAAATTCCTTTCCAGTATTACCATGCAGATATTTTGTTTTATTTATATTATTATCTGAGCCTGTGTTCTACTTTAAGAGCAAATTTTTGCATTTGACAAAATGCCATCAGAAAAAAAAAAAATAGGTGTGATAGATATAGACAGGTGCCAGAAATGCAATGATTATCGGTTTTATGAGAATTTGTCTGGGAGATTAAAGATGCACATGAATGATTTTATTCCTCTTGTCCTGCCCTTGCAAAGGCTGGACTCTGAACAGTTACAGGGTCTTCTGTATAGGTAATTTATATTACATATATAACTATGTAATTTTTCACATCATATTGTAAGATTATGAAAAACTTAAACAAGAAAACCAAGCTACAATGTTCTTTATTTTAAACACAGCAAAGATATAAATACTACTCTCAGTTAAGTATATTTTCTAAAAATTGAGTATGTACCACAATAATCACAGACATTTGTAATCAGTCTTTCAAAGACTGTTACTTACAGTAGCAGGAGAAGCAACTTCTAAATCCATTGGCTCAAAAATAAGGCTCATTTGCTGTGACATTTGGATGATCTCTCCGCTCATAAGGCACAACTTTTTATTATCATCAAGCACAGTATTCATATTCTCAATCCACACTGCATCCACTGGTCCATCAAAAACCAACCATTTCCTATCTGGAGTCTAGTTTACAGAAAATATTTTTCATCAAATATTTGCAATTTATTTTATTACATTTACTGTAAAATAAATATTTTAGATCTGCAGTTATTTTCCACAAAAAATTATTGAAAATATTAGGAGTACAGAGTTGTATTCACAAGCAGTTTCTGAAATCACAATTTATAGTCACAATTTAGTTTTATAATTTTAAAGCATATACTGTAGTTAACTATAGAAGGTTACTATCTTTGACTGTTTTCTTTCAGTTACACTTGCAATGCAGTACATTGCTTCTGTCAAACTGCAACATATTCAAATACTTTGATTTATGACACAGTGAGACCGTTAATACAAGAAGTTACTACTCATCAGAAATACTGCACACTTACCATGGAAGTCAACAGGACTGATTTAATGAACACAGTGATATCTAAATGTAGTTTGTCTAGGTTTTTTACAATATAAGCAAATACTCATAGGTGTTAATCATATTTCTTACAGGAAAATACAAAGCAGTTGTGCAGTTCAGCAAATGTTATTAGAGACAGTGAACTTCACACTGATCAACTTCAATATACTATTAGTTTATTTAATTTTATAGGGGCAAAGAGTCTGATACTGCAATCACTAGCAAGAAGTAAAGTATCTGTCAGGTTGATACATCTTTAATTACACTTAGTGAAAATATGCCAATGTACTTTAATGGAAGGTCAACCATAAGCCACACTCAACAATTTCTTCCAAAATATATGTCAAAATGTCCATATACATAAACAGCACAGATTTGGGTCATAATCAGACAAAATAAGAAATGACAATATAGTAGAAAGATTAAATATTAATTTATTTATAACATATGCCAACGAACAAACAAACAAAAAATCCTTATCTCCACATAAGGACTTCTGAAACACAAATCTTAATTTCTCACCATCCAAAAAATACTTTGCATGGAGCATACTACAATGCTGCCATACATACAAGACTGTCAAACTGCAGTCTTTGCATTGAAATGATTAAGTGTATGAATCTCACAATGGTTGTGCAAACAACGTGGAATTAGAAATATAGAAATTGAAAAGTCATTTCCCAAAATGCTCTAGCCTGTTAAGCACTTACTGGGGAAGAAGCAAATGCTCTGAAGCTCACTGCTAGGATGCCATCTGACCATTCATGTGACACTGGATCAAACTGTCCATATAGCTGACCCATTGTTATGGATTTGGGATTTAAAACAGTGATCTGAACTTTGTTTTCTTCCATCAGCCCCTGAAGATACAAGAGTAATAACATCCGTGTAACACTACACATGTAATTTATTATGCCATTTGTTTTATCTTGAATTTTACAGTTATATATTATTAAATCTTCATTAAAATTTCATCAGTTTACATCAGGAAAGACATTACACATATTACATTTGAAAGATGGCTTACAAGTGCCTAAAGACAATTATCCCAACTTTATCATATGTAGTTGGAAGTCTAATTTTAACATTGAACTGTGACTTGATAATTAAAAACAGATTTTTTTTTTTTTTTTAACGTTAGTGAACCGGACATTGGGCAGTCAGTCAAGAAACCCAAGTTCTATTCTTACACTTACAGGCATTACAACAGGCCAAGCCCTTTTGTCTCTCCCATTTTTCCCACGTTTAAGGAATAAATATGACTGCCTTGGTACATTTCTTAAGACTGATGTCAAAATGACATTACAAAGTTGGTTTGGGTTTTTTAGGGTTTTTTACTTAAACCATATAAAAATATCTAATTTTACTTTTTTATTAAACTTCACTGATTCTTTTGTTCTCTCCTTGTGACTAAATAAGAAATTTAATACGTCCGACATCATAGATCAGGTGGCTGAAAACCACTGTTCTGCAGTAACAAACTACAAGCAAAAGTGACAAACTGCAAACATTCATTTGAGCACTTACTTACTATAGCCTTAAAATAACAGAAACCTGTATCCCCGATTTCAGAAAACAAACAAACAACCTCCTTCCAAAAGCAGCCCTATTTTTTTTTAACTTGAACTGAGAAATCCAGAGTTTGGCATAATTTCACATTTGTTCTGACTGCCTTCCTCCCACAGATATACATAATCTTTCTTAGCACCTTCTTACCTCATTCATCACAAACTTCTCCTTCTCATCTTACTCATCATAACACCCTCTAATTATATAATTCAGATATAGTCCCAATATAGCTGCTAGAGTTCCCATAACTAAACACTAAGTAGTTCAGATCAATAAGATTTTATTAAAGATGGTAAAAATCCTCCAAAAAAATTATCATAATCAGAATAATGTGGAGGGTGTGTTGGTGGAAGCTCCAATAGGCATAAAGGACATTAAATTGATCATTACAGTTGACTGAGAAGCCAAGCTAACAGGAAGAAAATAATCAGATAAAAATTTATTACCCTACCACATAATTCTAGTCGATCTAGTCTTGCAATACCTGCACAAATATACAAAGAGCCTGCCTGAAAATCACTATTAAGGAAATGAAACAATTTTGCTAAGGTGGTTGGTTCCATGTTTCCAGTCAGCCAGCCTCAAGAAATTCAGTGTCCTGAAGATCACTTACACTTCATGGTTATTTCTATTTTTCTCTGGAAGTGCCTGGAGTTCAATAAGTGGGCTAGTCACCTCTCAAAGTCTCAAATCCTAAGCACTTAATTTCAGAAACAGCTACAGAAACCTTCTACTGGGTTTACATTCCATCCTAGCCGATCAGACCAGACAGAGTCTAGAAGTCCTTAGAACACAGAATACTAAAGACAATAACTATGATTAGATTATTCTGCAAAAGCCTCCACAGTGTCAGGATTCCAAAGATCCCATATGAAACATAAATATTTTGATGGCTTGAATTTGAGCAAGATTTGGTATAGCTATACTACTGGAACACTTAAATATTTTATAGATAACAATTATTACCTACTTCTTCTATGACAGGTGAGAAGCTTTTTAGCAGAACAGATCTTGGATTTGTATCCAATCCAAAATTTGTCTGAAAACTGAAATACTCTGGCTTCAAAAATAAGCTAAATTTTAGACTATTTAATTTCTGAGTTTACGTGACTTTATTATATTCTTATCAGAAAATCTGCAAAACTTTGTATAAGTTTATGAAGCAGATCCATTGTTTGGTGTAGTTCTAAACTGAATAATCTCTGTTAAAAGACAATTTAGTAGCTCTCATGAATAAGTTGGAAATCTGGTATAAAGCCTTCAGAAGGAACACTTTATCATAAAATTTCAAGTAGCTAATTCATTCCTTGTCCAGTCCAATAAAAGAACTTGGTGAAAACACTATGTGTAGAAACACATGAAATGTGTATATTTAACACTAGGCCATAAGTGTGGAAGTACAGCTGCTTAATCAAATTCTTTAGCTTTTCCTTACAATTTTAAGTTCCTTAAAGTAAATTCTGTATTCAGTATAAATACTAAAATATGTTTATAAAATTTGTTTGAAAATAGTTTGTCACTAGAAATATTTATAAAAACATTTAGATACCTTCTCACATATGTCTCCCAATGCTCCTGCCAGAACTCGATATGCACATGTTTTTCCCCCAAAAGGCTCACCAACTATCATAAAGCCATGACGCACAATCATCATCTCATATATTTGCAGGATCTTCATAGTAAATTCATCAGTCATTTGCAAATTCATAGCATCACAGTTTGTTTTGATGGCTTCCAATAGGTCATTGTAGTCTGGTTTTGGTAGCTTCACACCAGGAAACAAATCAGAGGTAATGCCCTAAATCCAAACAATTAATTGGTAAGTACACTTATTTTCACACTAATTTGGTTTGAAACTCATGCAATCAACCCTTTCTTGACACTATGCAGACCAGTATCTATTTTAATTAAAATAAAATAATTAATAATTTCACATCACCATAATTCTAACTTTGTAATTTATTATTGATATTTATTTCATGTATATTTTTCATATACATCTGGGCACACATGGAAGGGATTAACTATCTAAGCATATTCTTTCCTGATAAACATTAGCTTTTATTAAACTAGTTTATAAATCTTGCAGTTAGAAAGCGGAGAAAGCGTTTACCTTTTTTCTTCAATAGTTGAAAAATAATTAACTGAAATCTAAATTTAAAAGCAAAGATCTTGCAATTTTTCTTATAACAAAACAAGAAAGATACATAATAAACTGAAGACACAACAAGTGAGAAAAAGAATCCCCAGGCTGCCATTTCAATGAGACAGACCTGCAGTATCAGCTCAGAAAGCGAAGATTACTGAAAAAACACTCAAAATAAAACATAGTATTTAGAAATTACAATGACAGCAGTTATTGGTGAACCTAGAAGCCATTATTTTGACATTTTTCTTGTTACTGTGTATGTTGGTTTCTTTCTACTGTGTGCCTTGGTTTTTCTTTTAGCACTGTTAGTTTCCACTGTTAACATGTTAATGAGCACACCACATCTTGACTTTAAAGTGGGTTTTTTATTTAAATGTATTAATATATATATGTTTAACATTCTGTGATACCAAGGGCATATTTTACAATTGACTATGAAAAAACCAAGGCTTTTCCTATGAAAATAATCATATTTCCCAAGTAGAAATATCAAGCTGTGCTCAAGGTGAGCAGGTTTTCTTGTCTGAAACACATTTGATGCAAAATTTCCATGTCATTCATGTCCTGCACTTTTTCTTCACACTGTCTGTTAAAGAATTAGAGATTTACACACTTGTGCTAGAGTATGATCTTTCTACGCCTACTAGATTTTACAACTAGGAAATGAGAGAAAAAAAATGATCAAGTAATCATTTCCTTTTTACAAAATGGATGACAAATATGGGGAAATGGAGGAAATACAATAAACTATTTAGTATCACAGCATAAGTTGTACTGCCACACTCAAGTGTGACATACAAATTAAGGGAAGAAATTAATATTTCTCATAATAAAAATGGAAATAATTCTTAAAATCTTATTTAAAATTTTAAATTACATTACTACTGCCGAACTTAAACCTTTCTATAATTCTTTCTGTATCTGTTAAGAATTTCAAATAAAGTTACTTTATTCCAGAACTAACAGAATTAGGCTATTACAACTCTCACATACTCCAGGCCTAACTTACTGCTGACCCGTAAATCTGTCCCACAATGGATAACTAATTACAGTAACATAGCAGCATCGTGCTCATTTGTCAGTGTTCTTCCTTGTAACATACATCTGTTCTGGCATAATCTTCTACTTTAGTTCTATTTATTAGCCTTACATTCCTTAGTTATCTTTTGTGTTTACAGGTTAATGTGATACTTCCTAGCTTCAAATTATAAAATTGTTCCTATTTTTGGGATATGCCAATAAGCAAAATATCAGTATGTGCAAGGCTATTTAATCTCTAAAACAACATACATTTCCTATTCCATGAAACTGAAAATGAGTAGTATTACTTCATAAATATACTTAGTTTCTATACACTAAATTCTAAACACTGTTATTCTTATTCTTGAAGACTGAAACTTAAGAGAAACAGTTAGTGAAGATGCTTCACTTTCCCCAGACAACTTCTCTAAATTTATCTACACTATTTCAAAACTTAGGAAAATATGAAATCTCCCTTCACACTCATGGCTTGTTTTCAGGAACAAGTATGTATTTTAAGCAGAATTTAAACTAGATTAGAGTAACAATGTCCAGAGGCAAATGTTAAGTTTCAAATTCATTACATTTTCATGTAATTTTGGGCAAGGCAATTACCTCTTCTGTCCTTCAGATTTCTAAGGCTTTTTCTTAAAATTCCTAAAGAGCTTCCATATTACTTTTATGCCGTCATGGATGTTTTCTTACAGAAATTACCTCATTTTACTCCATTATAAAATTACACAAAAATAAGTATTCTGCACTGGAAATATAATTGCAACTAATGTGACTGCTAAAATATATCTATTAGTATCCAAAACAACTTGTGAGCGTTTTTGACGTGAGCGTATAACTGCACACAAATTCCCGTGACTGTCTGTGAAGAAACAGCTTTTTTTCCACATAGATCTTTCCACTAAAAAGGTACATAAGAAGGACAATGTTTTCAGTTTCCAAACATCTGTACACACCAGCCCAGATCCTTTCTTCTTTTCCTAACAGGACACACAAAGCTCACAGCTACCAAAGAAGATTACAAACTTTCCCTAACAAAGGTGACAGCTCACATGTGTGTTGGGCATGTCTGGTTCAATCAGAGGAATATTAAACATGCCTATCCTGTGGTAAGAGATTAGACGCCCAATCCAAATGGTGCATATTAGGACACAGACTGACTGTTTTAGTGCATGCTGTAAATCGGGGGAGCAAGTCACAGATCATTTTCCACAGCTCAGCTCCATATTGAGATAAACTCGGGACAAGAATGGATGTAGGCCACTTAGTCTATTTACTGTTTTGCACATGTTTTAAATGAAAATTCTAATTTTCTCTTATAAAAAGGACTATTAGTACCTACCTATTTCATAAGAATATTTATAAGGTATTCTGAAATCCTGAATACGTGATATAGAAAAATAGTAGTTACCATTTCAAGACTGGCAGAAACTTCCATTGGTCTAAACTATCAAAACCCAAATGCTCACTGTATTTGCTAGGAAGGAACAGTCTTTTAAAATAATTACAGGCTAGTTTAAAAAAGTCTTTGGTCCATCTCTCTGATCACCTGTTATATAATATTTTTATTAATTATTAATTTTAGCAAGCTCTTTACATTACTAAAAATCTGTATGTTTTCTACCTCAAAAAGTGGTAAATCATGAGACAAGAATTTAGGCAGGTTGACATCCGTAATGGATCTAAGGAGTAAAATTTCTTCATCTTCCAATGGATATTTCAGCTAAAAAAGAAATAAAAATAAAAAACAGTTTTAGTTAACTTTATAGTTTCAAAAAACTGATGTTAAACTTGCCTTTTCTACTGAACATTTGCTGTTTTGCATCTACACAATTATTTTGGCAGGTTACTGATAACAGCATATGTGCTGGATGTATGTTTATACATTCATACCAAGGTGTTTGCAGTAGGTTTCTATAGTTAGGCCAATTTCACTTGAGTTTATGCCAAGTGATGGGTGTTACTATAAATTTGATTCAACATTTTTTCCTAAACCATTGATTTCTTGCTTTCTAAGCTTTATTCCTTTTCTTCCTAAAAAGGATAATTTTCCCTGCTTTGACATAGAACTTCTGCCTTCATCAAAGTGGAAATTCTAAAAGCTTGTATATAGGTCTCTCTCCCAGGTGATTAAAAAAAAATATATCTATATATACTTTTTTTTTTGTAATTTTTTTCTAATGACAAAAGAGTGATGAAAGTCAGGTGAAGCAGATACTAGCCACCATGTTACTGAAAAGTGTTCACATACTATGGCAACTGAATCTTATAAGAAAGGCAGAGCAAAGCAAGGGACAACATGCCAAACAACTCAGTAAATCTGCATTTAACTAGAATTCTTGAATTAAAATTGGCGCACTTAATAGGCACATCATTCAGTGACAAGTGGTATGTGGTGAATGGCCTGGCAGCTTTGTATCTTCTTGATTTTCCTCAGCTTATTCCCTGACAATTTTCATATTCCCTTTTAATTTTCATATGTATCACAGGATGAAATTTTAAACATCTGCTTGCCATTATGTAGAATACTGTACCTTCTGTTACAAGAGACACACTACTAAGTTATTGGACGACAAAGTCAAAAAATCATTTACCTTCAGATTCCCAGCAGCAGTGAGTACTGACTTCACAGCTCTCATTCCATAATCATAGTGGTGCTGAGAAGACAACTGCTCTGAACACAGACGATATGTAGCTACAATTTTTACAGACAGAGGTCGAGCAGTAACAAAACCACAAGAATACAGAACAATTTCTGCAATCATGGCATAATCAGGAACCATCATAGCTACTGTTCTAAAGAGAGCCTATTAAACAGACACATGAAAAATCACATCAGAAAAAATTATACCACATTATTATATACAACTTTTTTCTACAATTACATAAAAGACTATTTTTTTCATTCCTTCATTAATATAGTGACAGCCAATTAAATGTAACTATCACAATTATGACTACAATACATTTAATGGCTTTCCATAAATGCTCAGAAATACTTTCTTTTCCATTATGACAATTCACGGTTGTAGATCATCTTCATTCAGGATTAACAAGAACACATAAAACACCACAAACTCTAGAAGGAATAGGGGAGTGCAGTACAACTACCAAAAATAAGTTGATGCTCTCAAACTCCTACTAGCATTGTTTACCTGCAGCCTCTGCTTCAATTTTACCACTGTTCTACCAAACAAGCATCAGAATACTTTCAAACAGACAAAACTTATGCTACTTTTCATATTCTACCAGAATGTTTTTGAATCTTGTATTCATACTATGTGTTAGTGAGTAAACTTCCCAGACAGTTATTAGAAATATTTATGAAGACTGAATTTTCTGTGTTTTTATTAATTTATAAAGATACTTCCTCAGTTTTCCTTTTCTTTCTATGGACACAGAACAAATGTATTTAAAGGGTAATAAAGGATGTAGCACTCTTCTAACAATCACTCAATAATAAACTTCAACAGAATAGAAATTTCTTACATTAAAAACACCACAAGTCCCTTCAAGATCAAACCAAAAGATCAAGGAAAAACAGAAATTAATAAAACCCCTTCTTTTTCCTCAATATTAAGATATTACTCACTGCTTGTACACTATGAAGCCCTCCTTTTAATTTTTGAACTTTCAGGTGCTTAGCCAAGAAACACGGGAAGTGGGGGTTTTTTAAATTTTTTTATCCTAACAATCAGACCTTGAATCAAGAAACCACTTCCTGACATTTTAAAATTGTTTAATCCTATAATTCAGTCTTATCCTTTTTAATTTATTTTTCTTCTGAGAGGTGATTTTTACACTAGTGTAATCAAAAACTGAAGGTAACCAATATTAAATATTTTTAATAATTTCTATACTTGACAAAAAGTTATTTCTTTCTTTACTTTCTGTATTAGCTATTTAAAAGTAATAAAACGACAAGTGTTATAATACCTTAAGATTATCAGGAAGCTCTGAACGCCCAGCATAACCAGGATTCATGGTAATGAAGACAGCACATGTAGGGTTCAGTTTTAGTTCAGTTCCTTCAAATACTATTAAATCAGATCCTGAATTAATGCCTATGGAAAAATAAAAACTAATGTCATTGCTGGGCAGGTTTTGTTGCATCTTTATTCTCTGTCATATGTAAGTGAAAGATATGATTAAAATAACAGGCTACCTCTTTGGATAGTAAAAATCTGCTGAGCAACCACAGAGAGTACTTCCAAATCAATCCTGTTGAATTCATCAAAGCAAGCCCATGCCCCACAAGACAATAAACCCTAGAAGAGAGAGACATATGACTAATTAACAGGTAACTACTTCTTTTGTGCATGCTAATCAAATAAATTCTGCAATAACTACAAGTTTTAATGTGGAAAGGACTTATATCCATGATCCACTAACTTCTAAACAAAATCACTCCAGACAGAATTTGTTTCAAACAGAATTACAGAAATTTAAAAATTAAGTTTGCTTGTAAAAAACCCCCCAACATTAAGACAAAAAAACATGTACAAACTAATCCAAAACCCTAATTCTTCTGCAAAGTGCCTTCTGCAAATGCAAACATTTTGCATGTTTTACCTATACAGTTATTACTTTGCAACTGGTCAAGCAGGAAGATTTCAGCACTAAACAAGCCTCCAAAAATCCTGTTCTTTTGCATCTATGTTAACAGGGTTTGCAGTGTCAAAAGGTAACATTAGAACTTCTGCATGGCTGAAGTTAACCATTTGGTTATGGCATCTTAGGACATATCACATTACCTAAAGTGCAACTAAAGAATAGTTCTCTCAAGTCTGGTTAATTCATAGGTCTTTTCTGAGATATGCTCCCCAAATGCGACTGTACTGTCTCTGCAGCACTGGTAGTCCTCTGATGGCATCTCATGCTTCATTAACAGTACCTCTAAAATTCACATTTAAGATAGACTTTGCTTTTATAATTCTAAACAAAACCTCTTAATTTAGCTAATTGTGGTGAGCTTGTGGTGAACATGTTCAAATCATGTTGAATTTGAAGACAAATCACATCATTCCAATGCCACCTCTGACTCAGAAGGTAAGAATAATGCCAGGGAGGAAAGCATAATTGCTCTATTTTTTTATCATTCCAGTCTAAACCAGGACACTGGACTGTACAACACAGATGTACATTTAGGATAGATTTTCATAATACAGAGCTGTCTACTCAAGCTAATATAGAAATGAATATATGCTTGATTTGTATAATATAATGACTCATACCAGATTATTTAGATTTTAGATTAAGCCTCAAATCCTCTAAAATTTGCAATTAGCTACTATAAATGCACTCATTGAAATGGCACCTATATTGCCTATTTAAAGCAAATAAAATCATTATGGGATACTTTGTTTCCAAAGCACATAAAAAACATTTTGATATCTTGGTTAGATTCTTGCTTACGGTAAGACCTTTCTGCACAATAGTAGCATTATATAGTGGTCTGGAAGTGGAGAAAGATACACTTATAATACCTTAAGACCACTTCAAGTGCCAGAATAATGAAAGGCCTTTAATATATTTGAGAATACGACCCTCAAAATTTATGCAAACCTTAAAAAATTTTCCTAATGCAAGGTAATCCAATCCATCGGAACAATTGAAAACCACACACTGTTTAGCTACAGCCTTTGCTAAATCTTTTGTAGTTTCTGTTTTTCCAGTTCCAGCAGGACCTTCAGGGGCACCTCCAAGGTGTAGGTGTAGTGCACCAAATAGGGTTCTGGAAATAAAATAATAGGAAATAAAAAAGTATGAATTTTTATGCTATTTTTCCAGCTGCTCTAACTTTTACCAGAAACTTTTAAAAACTTGTTTCATGTCTGCATTTCCTGTAATGGTACAGCTTACTTGCTCCTGGCCAGATGTTGTTTAGAAATGTATAGTAATGTATGACATTTACTAGCAGTTCACGATAGAGAATAGCTTACTTTCCACTTTCTAAATCCTCTTGTAATTTATCATTAATTACAGTGTCACAAAAGATTAATTTTATAATAAATTTTAAATAAAATATTCATGAAGGACCACAATTCTATTCCACCAAAATAGATGTATCCTATTCTAATTATGCCTATTAGAACATTAAAAAATACAATTTTGGAGTCATGTATTCTCAGGACTAATTAAAATATATTAACTAAGTAAATTCTTGCTAATACAATACATTTAGTAACTTGAAGTTTTACCTGTAACATCTGTCTGTTAGTGGAGTAATAACCAGCCTAGGGGTATTGCCAAGATACTCGTATCCATACCTCAGTCCAGCGTTGATCATCTTTGTTTGTAAATGCCCTTCCTAAGAAAGAAGGCATTAATTTTCTAGATTAAATAAATTATTTTTAAAAACCCACATGTGCAACTCAACGCTATTTCTCAAGTTCCTTAGCAGGCCCAATGCTGTGAGAAACAACTACACAGCAGATTACCAATTCCTCTGAGCCACTAGTTTCAATGTGACTCAAATTTAAAAAAAAAAAAAAAGCAGCCAATTAATAGATACTAAAGTATTGAACAAAAAGACCATTTTTTACATTAACTGTTATCTAAAAAAAGATCTACTCACCATACTGCAGAGTAAAACCGTCTTGTGTAGCTACTTAGAAAGTTAACAGACTTTCTAAAAGGTAAACAGAAGTAATCATCATGACCAACAGCTGTAGTTATGGTCATTCTGATTACCCTGATACAGCAATATGATTCCTACATATATATATATTTTTTTATTTCATATGCAAAGTCTTCTGTATCATGGGAAAGCTGATCTCTATTCTGCAGAATTAGAAAACCGAAATCATAGAATCATAGAATGTATTGGGTTGGAAGGGACCTTCAAAGGTCATCTAGTCCAACCCCCCTACAGTAAGCAGGGACATCTTTACTAGAGCAGGTTGTTCAGGGCTCCATCAAGCCTGACCTTGAATATCTCCAGGGACGGGGCCTCCACTACCTCTCTGGGCAACCTGTTCCAATGATCCACCACCCTCATATTGAAAAACTTTTTTCCTAATATCCAACCTAAATCTACCCTTTTCTAGTTTAAAACCATCACCCCTCGTCCTATTCCTACATGCCCTTGTGACCAGTTCTTCCCCAGCTTTCTTTTGCAGCCTTATGCAGCCTTCCAGTGCCTGAAATAGGCACATTTCAGGTACTGGAAGGCTGCATAAGGTCCCCCTGGAGCCTTCTCTTCTCCAGGCTGAACAACCCCAACTCTCACAGCCTGTCTTCATAGGAGAAATGCTCCAGCCCTTTGATCATTTTTGTGGCCCTCCTCTGGACATGCTCCAACAGGTACACGTCCTTCTTGTGTTGAGAGCTCCAAAACTGGACACAGTATTCCAGGTGAGGTCTCACCAGAGCAGAGTAGAGGGGCAGAATCACCTCTCTCAATCTGCTGGCCACAATTCTTTTGATGCAGCCCAGGATGCTGTTGGCCTTCTGGGCTGCAGATCCACATTGGTGGCTCATGTCCAGCTTTTTATCCACTGCTACCCCCGAGTCCTTTTCCTCAGGGCTGCTTTCCAGCACATCATCTCCTAGCCTGTAAATACAGCCTTTGAGTGAAAAATTTTGCCTGTAACCCCCTCTGCAAATTTAGCAAATGTACTGAGACTCAGCAGTGATGAAAAAAGTAATTTTAATTAAAAACTGTTTGCATCTGGCTACTGGCCATTTTAGTTAGCAATCCATAAAATGACTGGCTATGGGTATTCTCTTATCAGCAGAAATTCTCATAGTAGTGTAACCATTCTCTGTGTCAGCAAGCAAGCAGAAATTGAAAAACTGTGAACAGAAATTGCCTTCTAATAGGATTGAGAGGTATCACTTACCTCCCAGTAGTACCTAAGCTGGCTTAACCATTCAAAGTCACTCTCATCTTTGACTTTCTTGCTTACTAGAGATGCAAGAACATCCCTAGCATGAACATCAAGCACAACAAGTGCTCCTAGAGTCACTCGATTCTGCATAGACAGTTTTCCTCGCACCAAGGTGACAATGTCCTCAATTTGTCTATTATTCTGTTCCAGAAAATCCTCTAGTGCCTGTAAAAATTTTTAAAAGTTAAGAAGTTGCATGTCTAGTCTAAGGCATGATTATTTTTTCTTATGTTACTTTTATTTCTCTATATTAAAAAGTTCCTTCTCAGTATAATAGTAATCCAATGTCTTTCATTCAGTGGTAGTTCAATAGGGTTTTGTGGGTTTGCACTTTTTTTTTTTCCTACTTTTACAGAACCATATGTAAAACATCAATGATACCTGTCTGGAAACAAAACAGCATACACTATTTTCTTCCTGGAACACAGGAAAGAGTCCTTATCTTTTTATACATTTCACATTAAGAGAAGGAAAATGCCACACGTGTTTTAAAGATCTACTTATATGCATACAATATACTTTCTATGGTTAAGGGACGCTGTCACACTAGAAAAACACCTTTATGTCCCACAGCAGTTAGAAACAATGACACATCTATAATACAAAAAAAGTTAACAAAAAAATTTATTTTTCTACAATTTTTAATTTCATTGACTTCTGGTTATAGTCTGTGTTCAATTAGCTTAATCATTTATTTTCTTACACAGTAATTGATAGTTTCTTTCATGTTAATAAGTTGCTGGTAAACAGGAAAAGCCCAGGGAAGGAAAACATTTCTATCATGGCAGTACTCAGATGTGATGAAATGCCTTACTGAACTGAAATAACCTGGGAATTAACCTTAGTAACACAATCACACCAAAGCATGTTTCTGTAGAGGAATGGCTTCTATTTGTCTGGAGAAAATCTTATCTAGGTCTAGTTTAGATTTTTCTCCCCGATAGCCTGCTCCTCCTCTCCAAACACACTAGCATGGTAACCCTCAATAGATTATGATGATTTTGAGATCCCTCATCTCAGCTAGTTATTTTCCAAACGTTAAGTTTGGATAATAACCTGCTTAGTATGACTTCTTTTTATTTCTGAGAATAAAGCAGTAAACAGAATTCAAAAGCAGTTCAACTTCTGCAGTGTTGCATTAGAAGTTCTTACCAGAACAGTATCTGAAATATCTCACTCAAGTCAGGGACAATAACCCACTTGCTTACGATCAAGCTTTCCTCAACAAACATGACATATCAGCGGAGGCACGGGATATGTCATCATCTCCAATATCAGTAACATTCCTTGGTGATATCCTTCTGACCATATAACTGTATTTCAATGAGAACGCACATGGTCTACAAGACAATGCTCTCAAAATTTATGAATCATTTCTGTTTTTATAGAGCATCTTAGTTCATTATTTGGTTTTAATAAGAAATCTGCACCTTTGATTTATGTACAACAGTAATTTCACAGAATCACAGAATGGTAGAGGTTGGAAGGGACCTCTGAAGGTCATCTAGTCCAACCACCCTGCTCAAGCAGGGACTCCTAGAGCACATGAACCAGGAGTTTGTCCAAACGGTTTTTAAATATCTCCAGGGAGGGAGATTCCACAACCTCTCTGGGCAACCTCTTCCAGTGCTCAGTCACCCTCCCAGGAAAGAAGTTTTTCCTTATGTTCAGGTGGAACTTCCTATGCTGCAATTTACGCCCATTGCCTCTCATCCTATTGTTGGGTGCCAATGAGAAGAGTCTGGCCCTGTCCTCTAGATACTCTCCCTTTAGATATTTATTAACACTAATCAGATCCCCTCTGAGTCATCTTTTCTCCAGGGTGAACAGGCCCAGCTCCCTCAGTCTTTCCTCACATGAAAGATGCTCCAGTCCTTTAATCATCTTAGTTGCCCTTCGCTGAAACAATTAAATAAAAAATGTTTGAAAGAGACTTAAATCATAAAAAGCACTAAACATTAATGAAGGTAAGTTAGACTTCTGAATCAGAGACAAACAGATAAGCTATGCTAGTACATACCACCTGAATACACCACTGGGCTGCTTTCACAGAAACATGTAATCTACATGTTGAGCTACATAGAACACAGTCTGACATGGTGCAGAAGCATCAGTGCCCACATACAAAAGGAAATACTAATTTCAAAGGATCTTCAAGGATCACATTTCAGGTAGATCATTAAAGTAGACACTCAAAAGATTAACTATTACATTGAACAACTATCCATCCAAAAAAGTTATTACCAAAGGTATGATTTACTACTGCATTATATCAATTTGACTTAAATTTAAAATATTCTTACCATTTGGCCACTTCTAATAGAGATCTGTACTTGCATTGTCCAGAAAGTTTGGGATACACAAAGAACTGTTTGTCCAGGCCACTCTCTTACCCAATTAATACGTGGTGTTTTTGGATAAGCTTCAAGTGCATCCCCAATGACCTAGACAGGAAAAAGCACACTGTAACTACATGTGAAAACAGGTAATGTTCAGCTTTCAAATTAATTTAGGTTAGTTAGTTAAATATTACCAAGAATAAAAAAAAATAAATCAGGGTCTAGATTCAGCCTCAAATTCAACTCTATAACACTAACGTCTTGGAAGCAAAACTCTCAACAAAGCTCAAAAAAACCCAAAATGTCATAATATGAACATAGCAATCACACAGAATTTCCAAGAACTGATTTCACAAACACATTCTGATTCTTCCCATCAGATACTTGAAACTTTCTAGCTCCATCAATCTACAATGAATCTAGAAAACACGTACAAATACAATTTAGTTAGAAGTAATATCCCAAGCTGAAAGTTTTTTCATCTATTCATTCTATTAAAAACCCCGAGCTTTTAATTTTGCAGACCAAATTATTTAAACTTATATCAAACTTCAAGTGTATTTCCTAATAACAGAATGATTAATCTGGTTCTAGCACCAATCAAGGATAAACCCAATGAAATCAAAGCTTGCTCTGGAAAAAACTTCCGATCCACACCAACAGGTTATTTTCCTGCCACTAACAAAACCCAAGTCTTATTATCAACAAACTCCTCACTGAATTCAGACAGGTCCTCAAACAAGCAGTGTAAACTATCTGTGTGAAAATCTGCCACTTGTTTTGCAGTTCCAAGCCTTTTTGCTTTTAACAATCTATATGCACAATAGAATCAATTAAAAAAATAGATCTATGAGGGGAAAAAATGTGTCTGTATTGACACTAAAACTATGTAAATATTATCTGGTTTGGATCATTATAAAAGTTCTGTAGTCAAGGCCACATGCAGAAAAATAGTACTTAACCATTTCTTATTCATGCACCTCAATTTGTCCACGTCTGATATGGACCAAACAGATCAGGTTATTCACTTTGCTCTGTACTGCTCCACCAATACAATAATTAAACTGTTGTACTGTAAGACAGCGTCAGGGAGCGTGCACATTTCCAGGTTTAATTACCTCACTTGACATTGAAAAGGACCACAAAAAAGGAGGCGGCAGAGGTAGCTAAATATACAACACACTGATGAGACACTGAAAAGACTAGAATGATACAACCTGAAAAGAAGAGTTAAGGGTCTTGATTAAGGTATAATTAAGAGGAACATTGAAAAAACCAAACATGTTCAATCTTTCAGTTTAAACATGTCCCTTAATACCACATCAAGTGTAGAGTAATATCTGGCAAAAGAATCCTTGGCATAAACTTTTTTTTCTCTACTATTTAATTTTAAATAATTTTAGAGAATTTTACAACCAGAAATTGACACCAGAACTAAAAAAAAAAAATTAAAAAAAAATTTAAAAAGTCATGTAACCTTTATAGGCCAAACTCATCATTTTAATGTTCATGCTACGTGCAAAGAATAAAAAGTTGTTCCAGTACACGTTAATGATTATTAAAGAAATCAAAGCTGAATGACATGAGCCTAGAAAATAAGAGGTTTAGGACTTTTTACCTTGTGGACAGACTTCAGCATAGCTGCCTCCAGTTCAACAAGCCATTTTTCAACTTGACCTCTAGACTTTGATGTCGAGATTGTCTCTATGAGTTCCACAGTCTCTCCTTCACTACTTTTAATGTGTGTAATATCTAATACATCAGTAAATTCCACTCTTGCAATTCCTTCAAAACACTTTTTCAAGTGAGGTTGTACTCTAAAAAACAAAACTAGTATTAAACAGCTTCTGACACTTTTTTCTTGACAATACTGCTGAGGATCTAATTTTAAAATATATATATATATATATTTCTAAACAATTTACTTAAAAGATCATTTTAAGCTTGTTAAAAAAAAAGTTTATGTTCAACAATAATTCTTGTGTACTATCCCCTTTTTTAACTGCTACTTTCTTCTCTCTTTAACTGCTACTCCACTTACAGTACATAAAATTATATTATTTATACCTTTCCAGCAAACTATAGTAAACATTAAGGAACTTGAGTAAAGCAAACAAGTACAACCTTAACACAATAGCCTGTAATAAATAAGAAAGGAAACCTTTAAGATTTTATTCCTAACAAGATCTCTTGCCTTGTTTATTGCACTATATGAATATTTCTCTGTGACCAAGCTGCCATTTTATTTTTCATTTTTGTTCTTATTTTTCATGGCCTTGCATTGCATTGACTGCATGCTATCAAGTCTGCATATTGGGAATCAAATCCCAGTTCCTCTGCTTATAGCAAAGGCTATATGGCTTAACAAGATCGCTTTTGCAGTAATCTTCATAGAATTAATTCCACTCAGTATAAGAAGGACTTTTTGCAGTTTAATCCTGAATGAGGTTGGGGAGTAGAAATCTCAGAGAGTGTTAAAATACAGCAAAAAAAATACTAAATACTTTAATTAGGACTGCCACTAAAAAGGTAAAACTCAAGTCAGCAGTCCACAGGTTCCATATGATATTCAATTTTCTACCAGGAAAAAATCTGGTATGTTAATTTCAACATGAATTACTATATGGGCTTCTGATTATTGTGAAAACCAGTGTATGGAGGAGTTACTAGTTTACAAAACAGAACTGAATCTAATTACCCATATTAAAAATTACTCTGCATTCACCTATCATAAATTCTAACCAAGTAGATACTTAATACCATATCTGTCAGTGAGAAAAAAAAGAGTTCTGGACTCAGAGAAACAATATGACAAGACTATCTGCATGCACTGTGAGTCACAAATACATCTATTAAATATTACCATACCGAGTAGGATCTTTGGTCTCTGAAAGTATCTCAAGAAGTTCATCATTAGATAAAAAAAAGAATCTGGGGAAAAACAGGCGCTTCTTCTCTAGGTATTCATTAAGTCCCTTGAGAATTAGCTCCAGAAATTCATTACACTTCCTGAGTTTTTCCAACATCTTGTCTATTATTGCTACTGTCAGCACATGCTTGTCCTGGAAAAGAAATTATTCCAGATAAAAATGTTAATGGCTTCTTAATTAAATCACCACATAGCACTAATTCTTAAGCAAAATGAATTTTTATTTCAAATTCTGCTTTACTCAAACCATTGTCGGGTTTAGAATTTACTTACTTTCTTCATTGCTAAGGTTCACTGGAAAAGTAGTTATGTATTTCGCATTAAAGTAAATTTTTCAAAATATTAACTATTTGAAAATAATTTACAAAACAGGATCGATTCATCACACAGCACAACATGCATCATTCTGTCAGAGCAACATCAATTTACAGGGGCTATTGAATTGGATTGTGTAAGTAAGGAACATGAACAATTAAGACATTTTGATGGAATTTTAGAAGTGTATTTTCATGACAACCAGGCCATCACACATTTTAAGTCGTAATAATCTACTGGTGTTTAATGCAAAAAACCAATCTTTCCTTCCGTATAAAATATATAAATATATATATACGAGATTATAAGTATTGAGACAGCAAAGTTGTATGTAGGCAACACTGACGCTTCAGTACTAACACTAACTAGTAATGTGATCTAAAAAAAGATATTCTCTGATCCTAATACGTTTACTATTTCAATACACATTTAAAATTTTTTGCTAACAAAAATGAGAAGTCATACTTGCTTTAAAAATGTAAAAAATTGTATTTCTATTTTTACAACAGCATCTGAATAACATCTGTCAAGATATACTATTGGACAAACACTAGGTTTCTTATATTTACACACTGTGTAGATGACAAAATATATATTAAGGTATATAGTGCTTTCAAAATTCTTTCTAGCACTTTCTAAATTAACCTCTCAAAATAAATGAATGTTAATGCTTAGAAAAGCTAATGCTAAGATGAAACTTATCTCAATTAATAAAAAATGTAAAAGATTTTGCAAAAGATCTAAAGGTTGTCAAGATAAGCAGGTTTAAAAAATACAGTTGTCTGAACATCAGATTCTAGCATTTAATATGTCTTATTATGATTAATATATAGCCTAATCATCATTACGTTTTTTAATCTTGTTCAACAAGTATGGGGTTTTGGGATCAAAATGAGAAACACATTGAGAAGTAGGAAATTCTGCAGATTTATGACTGAGGAATTCAAACCAAGCAAGTGCTTCTACTCAGTTCTAGTTTAGGCTTGGGTTCATCTGTGACTGAATTTATTCTAGTTTAGTTCTAGTTCAGGCCCGTGCCAGTACATTAACTGACTTGTTATATCGTGAACTGATTCAAACCCACTCGTGCTGTAGTACATAATGTTCTACAATGACAAAGTCATGGCAAGGAAATGAAGAGTTATTAATCACAATCTCCTGCTCCACTTCCCAAAGTCTGAGAACACAGCTTCTGCCATAGCTTCTCCTCTACCTCTAATCAGACTGCATTTTGATGGAATGTGCATGGGGCCAGAATGGCCACAGGTGAGAAGAAAACAGAGCTAAATAGAAACGTTAGTCAACCTTTAGGTCCCCTCTGCTCTGCCCAGTGAATCTGCACCTGTAAGCACACAGCATAGAACACATATCCAGGATTAAAATGTAAAAAGACATAGGTATATCCAACCATAAGAAACACCAAAGAGATTGGTAGAGAGAATTTCAGATTATTCAGTGTAATGAGGGGTTTAAGCACTGCCAAGAGGAACAAACGAATACTCCAATAACGGACAGGAGAAATCAAATATATGCCCAGACTATTTTCCACTAGGAATAGTTTTGTCAGAGTCCATTACAAATACAGAATGTCCCACTCAGAAAAGCCCCTGATAGGGTTTGCAGAACAATACAGTCTCACAGAACGGAAGCATGGGTAACTCATGTTGCAAGGGACAGATGAGGAGACACAAGCTAGACTGCTGTGCAAAGCCCAGAAGGTGCAAAAGGTATCTGTAAGAAACAAATCCCTCACAAGGTGACAATGCAGATTTGACCCAGCAACCTGACTGCTGTTCAGCTTCAGTTTCAGTTTGGAGAATTTAATAATAAATTCCAAGTTTAATTTCAGTTCAAAAACTCGTAACATTTTGAAATTATTTGCAACATGCATTCAGTTTTGGTTCAATTCCCTGCTGATGTTACACATGTACTACCAATCTGAAAAAAAAACAGAATTGTATGTTTACCTAATTGATCTTCATGGGGTGCACCTTCCTGATACAATTATCATAGTGTTCCTTTGTACATGAAGTACATTTACCTTGTTATTTGCCTCTTTAATCATACTAAACCAGAACAAACTCAGTAACTACATATACTTTTCATCTATACATGGAAAATTAAGCTGCCAGCATACGAACATAGTTCATAATTGGTTCTATAAAAGTTTTTAATCCACAAAGAACTGTATAACTATACATTGTGAACACAGTTTTTGTTCCCTTTCTTAGCATATTTATCATCAGTAAATAGAGTAAGTGCAACTGGTAAAGCAAATCAAAGCTTGCCAGTTTTATAAATGGGATCCTTCCTGCTTGTTTCTCCTTTCAAATGAGAAAAAGCCAGGAAAAAAAAAAATTCTACTTCAACATAGATTTCCTATTTACAGTTCTGCCAAGGAATAAAGAAATAAAAAAAGGAATGCCATCGTTCTTAGCCATTCAAAACATCAGCGTAATTTATTTTGTCAGTGACACTGTCAATGTCAATGAAGGGAAAAATCTATCAAGAACATAGTATAAATCAGGTGTATAAAAATAGTTTGAGTACCCTGTTAAGAGACCATCACTAACTCTACTTTCTAAATATAATCGTTAAAATTTCACAGGTTGCTTTCTTCCCCACAGACAGAAAAGTTTCCATATTCTGTATTTTTTTAAAATTTATGGGAAGTAGAAACTAAAACACTAAGTAATTTAACCCTCATTAATGCACATTGCTTAAATTAGATATTTAAGATGAAGGAATAATATATTATTATTCAAATTTATGATGAAAAGCTAAGCAAATAAAGCAATTTTATAATACACAGCAATTTTATAATACAATAGCATATAAATGCAAAAAAGCATGAACAGACTCAAGTTAGCTTTATACTTCAAGAAAAACAACTCATAGACTGGGGAAGAGCAATCTTTCAAGCCATGAAACTTAAACATTGCATTTGTGGAAAAAGAGTGCCATCTTCTGGAAAATAACGTCTACGTGTTTAGCCAAAATTAATGTTAGATTGCTAAACTTCTATTCTGGCATAGACTGAGTGAAGATCTTAGCATCTGTCCTAATGACATAATGGATCTCTGAAAGTTCTGCAAAGGCATGAGACGGATGAAAACAAAGTTTCTAATTTTTTCCTTCAAATGGCAATCCTATATCCCTGCCCTGGAAAACTGTGGACCTCATAAATATCCTCAAGTCTGTTGAATAGTTTAGTAAGCTCAGTTACAAATATAAAAATAAAATGCAACATTCTTCTAGAAATGTCTTTGATATTAGGGAACTTTTTCAGAATGAATGCAGTTTTCTCTAATCATTATTAGAATTGCTAGAATTACATAACAGGATTACCAGAATTACTAGGTAACTGGTTATATTCCCTGAGGAACAGAATTTACTAGCACGCGTTCAGACCACTGATAATGTAACTGCTGAATAATCAGCTGTGCCAGTTTCAGATGTTATGTCTTCCCTTACTAGTGCCACCTCTTTGCTAGAAGCCACTGTCCTCTCGGCAGAGTCAGCAGAAGAGACTGTAGGAGTGTTCATCCAGTTAGGTTGGCAAATATAGGCAATCTAACCTGATTCAAGGCTGAGATCTAACTACTGAAGCAAAGAGCATTCACATAATCTTATCAATTGATTCTAATAACAGTGCTAACTTCTGGAAAAGGTCAAATAAGAAGCAGATTAGTAAAACAGTAACATTCTGAAATGCCAGATGTGTGCAATGATGGTGTCTGACAACTGTTTTACATACTGATCTATAGCAGATCACAACAGAACTTTTGAAGCAAGTTAAATACCTAAATATTTTAGAGTTATACAAGCATCTCTACCATTCAATATGTAAATAAATAGCATTTTTCAAAAGGACCAATCAATGCAAAATTTCACTGATTCATGTCAATTGACCTACAGTGCCAAGATCATAATTACTATGTTACTTTGTTTTGTATGCTTAATTTTACTCACCAGAATGGCACATAGCCTGTGAGAAGAGGTTGGGAGAGATGGACTTGTTCAGCTTGGTGAAGCGGAAATTAAGGTAGAATTTAACTGTAGCCAGCAACTACATGAAAAGCAACTGAAAAAAACAGACCCAGCTTCTCAGAAGTGCCAGCTAGGCAACAAGGGGCAACAGGCACAAATCTTTGCTTGGCAGGTTCAGCTTGGATATTAACAAAAAATTATTCACTAGGAAGGTACCACAGCACTAAAGTCTCAGGAGGTAATCTGCAAGAAATCCCTGTCCTTGGAGATTTTTTGAAATTTGGCTAAACAAAGCTGTGGCTGACCTGATGTGGTGTTGGCAAAAGTTCTGCCTTTAGAAAGAAGTTAAAATAACTGACCTCCAGTGGCCCCTCCCAATCAGTGTTTCTATGATTTTATGTGAAACAGTTCTGCAAAATAATTTTTAAAAGAATCTAAGAAAGGTGGCTAAAATGAAACAGAAAATAGACTACTGTGCTATCAGAAGCATTTTTTTTTTTGTACAAATTCACACTATATGCTTAAGATAGCAGTACTTACCTGAAAAATTGATTTCATTAAGTCTTTCCATGTCTTAGCCACTGTAGTGAACCGTCTACTTTCCTCAGGCATCTGAGCCATGATGTCAGGAGAACTGAAAATTGGCTCCAAATAAAGCCAAGTAGCCTGAACCTTCAGCCATTCATCCAGGATCTCCTGTACCAACAACAGCTTTCCTTCCCATTCCCTATAAAATAGTATTAGTTCAAATGCATTAATTGATGCTGCCAGTAAAACATTTCCAACAGACTGCTAAGACCTTTTTGTGAATTTTCATATTCAGCAACAACTGCAACAGGTGTAAGTTTTACGCTTTCAGCAGATTATCAAATTCACCTGGTCTGATATCCTACATAACAAAGTTTACATTATAATTTGTGCCACTGGATCATCTGTAAGGTTGATTGTAGGATTTCATGAACTACGTTAATCCAATAGACTAACATTATCAGTGAATAAACATAGCACACACTTTAGCATGTAATAGTATCTGTAGACAAATTCACTTCAAGCTGAATATGTAACCTGGTTTCTGGCATACACCAAACTGTTTGCTAGGATAGACAGACTGAGATGGCAAAAGATAGACATGAAAGTAACCTAAGCTACTAAACCAAAAATATGTAGACATTGTCCTAAAAAGACATGTGATCTTAATTAAAAGATTTCAAGTACTAGAGTAAATAGTCCCATGGTTAAATCACATTTTATTTCTGACTTCAAATTTCAAACGTGGATGTTGAACACATTTGTCTGATAAAGAGACATTCAGTATTACTGCACACCATTATGGGTACACAATATTATAACTCAATAGCTATTCAGTCTTTCATTTTGATAGGAAGAAATTCAAGTTCCTTTATCATTTTTTTCTAAGTCTCCTCAATTTTTCTGCATCATTTAAAATTACTAACACCACCATTTAACACATCTCACTATCTTACCAATATCAGACACGTGATATTATCAGTTCTCTTATGTCATTTGTATTCCTAATTCACTGACATGAGCAATTTGCAAAAAATACATAAAAATAAAATGCTATTTATATTCCTATAACAAGGACATATATTCTTCTTTCCTGTATAAAAGGAGTATCATTTTTTACAACTCTCATACCACTGGACAGTACATATAGAATTATTACTAAAAGTGCATGCTGTTAAAATATATATTGTACAAATGAACTACAGCAATAATTTTCTCAACAGGACACTCATACATAGGCTGCAGTAACTGTTGTAACATTACACATGCTAAAACATATTTAACTTCTTCCTTCATTAATTTACCTATCACAGATTCTAAACAACAGACAGCTTTGCTTGCTTTCATCTTTTAGGTATTGCTACCTCATCTCTGGTGATTTTGCTTCTTTCAAGAGAAACAGAAAAATGCAGCTTTCCAAGAGGAAAGTTAGGCAGGTCAGTTAATTTGCTTACACCAAAAATATAAAAAAAATTAGACAAGAAATTTGGAATAATCTCTGGCAGCAATCCAGAATTCTACATGCTTTGTTGGTTACTGAGAAAGCAACCAATGTGTAATTGCCTAAATCTCAAAGACTGAAGTAATAGCAATACCTGGTATTATTACAAATGCTGTCAGTCATGAAAAAACTCTTGATTAAATTACCATGCTGTGCTTAAGTCTTTTTAAATAGGCAAAACCTGTCATTTTACATTAATAAGGAAGGAACTCTCACGCTATAGTACAGTAGTAATTAGAGAATTAATACTTACTGGAATGTACATGTATGCATATGTAAGTATGTACTCATATTAATATATAAATTGAGTATGTGCTGAAATTTGAAATAGTATTTTTGCAGGTTAATGGGAGTTGGGAGGTACTTATATAGCTAGATAATTACAGACAAACTTGAGATGAAAGATTTTTGGTTTTCCACAGTGTGGCTATGTTTGAGGGATTTAAGTAACAAGTAAAGTATTTATTGAGGAAAGAGACAAAAATCAGATTAAAATCTATGCTCAAAGATGGAAGTATAGAATTTTTAACATGCAATGCTAAGTTTTGAAATTTAATTTTCTGCATTATGGAAAAAAAAAAAATCTTTCATCACTTTCCTGAAATTTGTCCTGTTTTCATTTTCTTCATCTCCCTTTCACAAGCCCTAACATTTTTAATTGTTTAAGAGCTAAAAGATTCAGTAGCTTTATAATTTAGGTAGAAAGTTTAGACTACATTCTCTTAGTCTACAACCTTTCCATCTACACCTCAGATATGTTTTATCTGGTAAAACAAAGGTAATGTTACAATGCATCTGGTACCTTGAGTCCTAGAGCATGTTCGGCAACCTCTCCAATGCATTAGCACTTCCCATACCACTAATTAAAAGTAAAAATCATCTTCATGGGATTAAATAGCATGTAGTTGACATGGGACAAAAGTCTTAGTCATTTAAAGTTAGATTAATTCACTGCTAAAAGGAGAATAAGCAAAAGCATTTCAAGTCCACGTGCTTTAGATTAAGCAGAAAAAAAAATCTTATTTGGTAACATTACTTGGTGACTTTCTATTAGAAAAAGAAATTACCTTATTCTCTTTTCATAATGCTTAACAAATGGAGATCCTCTCATAGTCTGGGTTTTGACAATGTGGTCATCCAATAACATCTGAATATCATCTACAGATGACAAAATATAGGTTCCTGTTTCTCTATAGGCAAGAAGAGTGAACTCCATCTGATCCCATTCAGAAATCATTTTTGTTAAAGCTTTCTCAAGTGAATGCTCTTTGCTGGCTGTTTCACTGATGGTCTCAAACTTTTCTAGGAATGGTTCAAGATGCAAGTTAATATATGACAAGACATTTGAGTCTTCAGAAGGAGATAGTGGTAAACCAGCAATTTTTGACATCTCTTCCCAGTGCCTTTCTTGCAAACCAGGATTGCAGATCACCTGGATTAGAGGAATGTGGCATCTGAATTCCTCTACTTTTGATTTAACCTGACTGGTTATTGCTAATGCATTTGGAGAATTGTGGAAGGTTTTTTCCAGTTTATACAGACCATGCCAGTAGTTTCCTACATCTACCTCTACTTTGTCTGGATTCACTTCTGTAAATGATCCCTCTGTCCAATCTTTAAATTTTCTGTTGAATTCAACAGTCATATCATAGAGACGAAGATAAGGAGTAAGGGTATTCCGGATGTTTTTATGCTGAGGGTACTGAGATATTGGCAATCCAAAGGATTCTTCTTCTGAATTGAACTGATCAATCTGTTGAGACATAAGTGAGATGTGAAATACCAAAGCTGTCCATGATACCAGTTCCTTACCACCAGGATTGGGGAGATTTTCTGGTGTCTTCAACAAGCTTCAAATTAAACTCTGAGTTACTAAAACAGTCTATTATGTAATTGCTGCCATTGACTGCAGTTAAAGCAATCATTAACAGTAACAGCTCATCATTCATGCTAGTCAACAGAGAAATACAGTTAGAGGTTTAAAATGGTACCTGGCCTTTCCTCTATAATCTCCACTACCGTGAAGGCTTTAACAGATGGAAGGTAACAATAAGCATGAGGAATTCCACTTCCAAGAACAGAAAAGTATAATCTCTATGCAAACCTACATAAGTTTAATCCACTCTTTCACTACATAAAATGCTGCTGTGTTAAACTCAAGACATAGTAACAAATTATTGTGCTCAGTAAATTTGCAATTTAAATTGCAAATAATGTAAAAATATGTCACAGCTGAAGAATAATTTTGCCATATCTCAGTAACTGTGTAAGTAACCAAACTGTTGATTCTGATACGACAAATATTAAGATTTACAATTCATAGTATTGGAGTAGTTTAGACTGTAATCTGTACCTTTTCAGCAGCAAGATCCAATTTTGTATTTAACGCTTGAGCTTTCTTCAAGTATCTGTTGACTTCCTGAATATCTCCAAATGTGCTAAGTTCTTCAGCCTCCTTAGAGTAGCTTTTCAGATCCTCAACAAATTGTTCACAGCGTATCTAATTAAACATCAAGCAAGTATATACTCATTTACACACACAAAAAAAAATCCCACAATAAATTTCTGTAAAAAGAAGGAATAACTATTCTGATTACAGTAGGACACTTCATACTTGCAGAAAATACAGTACATCCAACATATTTGCACGAGTATCTATTCCACCCAAATTACAGAATTTGCTCTGAATCCTACTGTTATCTGCAGTGACTTATTGGGCTGACAGATGTGACTTTGGGTTCTATGTCATAGGATACAGTTGGACATAGAAATTTCTGTTTTCTGTGATGGACACAGCAGGCTAATAATAAAAAGCTGAATTCAAATACCTAGTATATCTCAAATTAAAATAGGATTATTGGATTAAATTAATCAAATGACAGACAAAGCTCAACAGTTTCACAAGACAGAGGTGTGCCTTGTTTTAAAGCCCCACAGTTCCAGGATAGCTTTTTCCTCATATATACTACTCCACAACACATATTTCACACTGATTATCAGTAGTGGTCAATATCTGAAACCAAGCATCAAACCATACAAAGCAATAGCAAGTTTCAAGATAACAAAGTCTACGCTGCGCATTTATTTGCAACACAATAATGCTTACAAGCTACTTCTTTAAATGTACTGCATAAACACAGAAGCTCACTATCTTAAAATAGGTGTGATCTAAGACAAAATTATGAGACTAAGGAGCACAAAAAAAACAAAGCACACAGCTATACAGGCAGTAACTGTAACAGATCAGCAGCTTTGTATTTAGCAATCCTTGTGGAAAGACTTCATCACTCAGATGATATGACAAACTACTGTAAAAGCCTAGTAAATATAACGAAAAATTCTAACAGATAGAATACATGTAAAGTATGAGATTAAAAAATGAACCAAACCTGAATCAAGATGCACTTATCTCATAAAACTACCTTATCTGACATTATCCTAACACTAGAATCACACTTCCAAATTAATGCAGAATTTTTTTTGTGCTATCATAGAAAGGGACTGCACATGTGCATAAATCAATCTATGTACATGTCTTTAAAAGATTTATCTGAATTTTACTATTTCACATACAGACAACTTTCATCAACATCGCTGGAAGTTTTGTTATCAAAGAGCTTTCAAAGCACAAAATGTGAGGTGTGGCTTGTCTTGCAGTACTTGTGTATATGTGAAAAACAAATGAGTGGAAACAAGGCAAAAATTAGTTAATAGCAAGAATACTACAAAAACTTCTACTCTAAACTTCTTTTTAAAATATATGGGGGGAAAAAACCTAGGTTATTCCATCCATTATTTCATCTCCTATATGCCATTCAAAATTAGCAGCTCAAGGATTTTTAAAATATTTTCATTACAAACCTTAAGACCATCTTGAAATTGATCTGTTTTTTCTTCAATCATCTTTCTGTGCTCTTCAAAGATATCTGGCATTCGTGCATACCATTGAAAAACATTACTGTTCAGTCGAATGTCTGCTGGTGAAAAGCTGACACATTCTATCAGGAAAGCAACATAATTTACAGCATTCACTAATTTCTGCTCCAATTCAAGCATGTCACATGTTTCCATTTTCTGCATACAGGCCTAGGGAACAGCAATTAAAAGGGAAGACATTTCTCATCTAATTTAATACCAAAATAATGCCTGAAGTAGTTAATCCTTAATTTTAAAGCTTATTTTTCACTATGAAAATTAAATAGCATAGTAATACATTATCTGAAAAGGTGTTTCTTTGGAATGGTACAGAATTAGCCATTTTTACAGCATATAACTTTTTAATACCACTGCCTTACCAGGCATTTTATTGAATAAAACTCAAAAGAATGGGTGAAGCTGTATACACAAAGGTTTGAACTAATGGAAGCCAGTGCAGACAACCTGTGTTGCAGATTTGGGAAAGAAAGCACAGTGCTACCAAGGAAAAATTAGTAAAATAACTACAAGATAAAAGAAGAATAAAAGGAAAGCACTGGATGACAATGTAAGGTTAGGTCTTCCCTAGCAGTAAGAACATAAGTAAGACAGCCACTGTACTACTCATTATGATTAAAATAAAAATTACATTGTTCTTTCAGATCGCAAGAGCTGGCAGTAAACTGCACTGATACACATAGCATTTGTTCTGAATGGTACTCTTAACAGAACAGCAACACAGCCCAGTTTAAACACTAACCCATAATGAAGCACTCTGAAAGCCTCTTAACAAGAAATGAGCTGTATTAGTAAAAATGTTGGCCAATTAGACAGATCAATAGTATACCAGCATATGTAACTATTACTTGATATCTATCAACTGAAATATAGAAAAATTTAATATGTTGACACAATGTGATATGATTGGAAACATTTTTAGGTAGGAATAAATTGTCCAGTAAATCTACGCTTCCGCTATTTTAGCAGCGGTTTCTGTGCTTCAGAACACATTCTTTAGTATGGATGTAGAGAATATGTGGCTATTAAAAGTACACCCGAAACAAAGATTGATACATCTCTTCAGCAATGAGATTGAAGAACTACTAGAAGGGGATCGATGCTGGTATATTACATGCTACACATGATTACATGCAATTTGTTTATTCTCCAACACAAAATTATAGCATAACATATGCATTTTAAAGGCACCATATTCTCAGACAGAACATACTTCAACTTCTAAACATTTTACTTTTTACTTGAAAAAAGTACTCCAGTTATAGCCTCTGTCAAACTTCACATCATTCAGACCCAAATTTGGCCAACCACTCAGGCACTCAATTTTAAGCACACAGCTATATTACACGCATTTAATATTGGGCACTTATATCAGAACTTTGTTGAACAGCAAGAGACTAAGACAGGTTACATTTCAAGTGTGAATATAAGTGCATTGCTGAACTGAAGCCTGAATATATCGAAGAAACAGCAGGGTTTTGATTACAGAAGTGGTATTAGTGAGGGGATAGGATTTAACACTCACAGAATTGCAAACCCTACACCTGCTAAATTTTAAATGATCATGCAACGAAGGATGTAAAGGCAAAATTACTTCATACAACTTGCCAATGAGTGCTTTTTAAAGGTTTTTTACAAAGAATTAAATACATTAAAGTTTCCTACATCTCAGGTTTCAACTCTTTGATTAGTTTAGTACATTGAGTCTTCCACACTAATTTGATTGCTTGAATTTAATTCAGAAGAAAGAAAAGATATTCACTGTTTGACTACACTATCTGTTGAGAAGCCTGAAGAACATGCAGTCTAAATTTAATTCTACTGGCATGTTGCACACACTACAAAAATGAAATGTTACCTGCTTACACTAGCTAGATGGAGATAGAAATAAAACCATGTACTTATTCCAAGCCATTATATACGAATGCATTGCTTCTTGAAAATCAGCAAAAAAACTCCCAGGTAATACTTATATTACTAACTAAATACCTGTATTACTAACAGGCTCAACAGAGTTCCAGCCAGCCACACTACTTGCTAGCATGTTCCTCTAAAACAGTGGTCTCCAAACCTTCTTCATCATACAATCTTATCAGCAAGAAATTTTTGAGCATGCACCTCATGCATGCTATAAATAAATATACATATACATGCATATGCAATCTACATGTATATGCATATATACATATATATGTATATATACGTGTATATATATTATATATAATACAATCTATATATACATATACATGCAATGTATAAATAAATATACATACACATGTATATTTATTTATAGATTATACACATACTACTGTACTAACATACTATGTATACAATAAAACATCCACAAAAATCGAAATTTAAAAAGGATTAAATAAAGATGAAATAAACAATATTTTAAATAATTTTAGTTATTAATTTTAAAGAAGCCTTTTGCTTTCACTAATATTATTATTAATATTTTTAATGAGAGCAATGTGATTGAATATGTTTCATTAATCTTGGTTTTATACTCTGACGTTCAGAGATTCAAAGGTCTTGTTCTAAGTTCAGTTTATATAAAGACTTTGTCTGAATGGCTGTCAGCTGAAAAAAAAAACCCTCAAAGATATATAGATCCAAATGGAAGAACTGCATCATTGGCTGCAGTTTAATATGATTAATAAATCATGATCCCATCCACCAGTTACACAAAGGTTTTTGGGGAAATTCATCTAGTAAATTTCCATCTTCTTTAATGTCACTCAGTTGTTCTTGCAAACTAACTGAAAGGTCTGGCATTTTTCCATTTTTAATGAAAGCATTCAAAATCCACTCAAACATTTTGAAAGATTTTTAAACAGGTTAGAAAATTCTGTTTCCAAGTTTTTAAAGTGTAGAGACATAAGAGTTTTTTAAAAGAGGGATATACATAGTATTCAGCAACAAAATCACATAGCAGTGGAAACATATCCAAAAAACCATTTTCAAAATGCTCTCTCCATAGCATGATTTTTTTTTTGAAAGGCAGTTAATTTCTCACTCATTCTTAAAAGATGTTACCTTTACCTTGAAGGACAGATTAAGTGTCATTATTTTACCAAAACTATCTTCTAATGACAGCCACTTATCATCACAGAAAAGGTCAGCAAAATTAGGAACACTTATAAAAGAAAAATGCATAACTCATCTTTAAGTTTCACAACTTTTTTAAAGGTGTTTGCCACAAGACAACTAGCACAAAAGACTTCATAGAATGGTTTGGATTGGAAGGGACCTTAAAGATCATCTAGTTCCAACCCCCCTGCCATCAGCAGGGACACCTTCCGCTAGATCAGGTTGCTCAAAGCTTCATCCAACCTGGCC
>NW_010287900.1:64304-83850 GCF_000700745.2 Antrostomus carolinensis
TTTAAACCCGTTTCCCCTTGTCTTGTCATTAGTTGCCCTTATGAAAAGTCCCTCTCCAGCTTTCTTGTAGGCCCTTCAGGTATTGGAAGGCCGCTATAAGATCTCCCCGGAGCCTTCTCTTTTCCAGGCTGAAAACCTGAAACACTTTATTGGTTTAGAGGAAGAAATGTAGAAAGTGATAAACATTTCTGTAGATTCTTTGCAAATCTCGCAATGACTATGGTTTCACCAAGGAAAACCTGTAACTGTATCACTATTATAAGTAGTTTTAAAGCCCTTGTTACAACAGATTGAGATGGAGAAGCATTGAATCTCCATAATTCTCATTGAAAAATTGGATACTGTTAATTCAGGGCAGGAAATAAGTTTTTTTTACTTCTACCTGGGAAATTAGTATTATGGACTTGTAGCCCCAATTCAATATTAGCTACATAATGAGGCAAACCATTTTCTTCTTTAAATTGACACTCTATGCACAGGAGTTTACTAAAATGTTAATGAGTCCTTGCTCTTCTCTTGTTTCTGCCTGATTTTTACATTAGATCTATGTTGCTAAACTTAGATATACAAGTATATATTAGCAGAGTTGAAGACAGAAATGTAGGAATAGGTGATATTTTAAGTGGCAGAAGATGAATACTGTTGGACACATTCAAGACTGTCTACATTCTGTAGCTATCTTTACTTTAATGTTTACAACCCAATTCAATACAAACTATTATGAAGATTCTACTATTTAAAGATCTTTCTTTATAAAATTAACCACACTGATGACATCCTGTAGAACTTTGTGCACTTTCCTGCCATAGCATGCTTATGAATGATGTAGTTAATTAATTTCATGTGTGGTACTATCTCTGTAACCTTACCCCGTAATCCATTTTTTATTCTGGTCAAAGCCACTCCATCAGTGGTTACACTTGAACATTTTTTTCCATAAAGCATCATTTTTATTAAAGAAGTCATTTACTATTGATAATATTTTTTCTCCAATACATATTTCTTTTAGTGACTCAGAAAAAGGTACTTCTTAATCTCTTTGTTTCATTATTGAAACAGACTCTGACATATGTTAAACATCTGTACTTTCATCCAACTGTACAGCAAATCTCTCATACTGCATAATTCATTCTAATACTTGCTTCTACAAATCTTCACCAATGTTTTCCATGCACCTTCCAATAGTATTTTCTGACAAAGAAATGCATTTTAGTTTGTCATCATATTTTTTTTCATGTATTGTTTTCAGCCATTTTTACCACAGCAGGAAGAATAAGTGTTTCCCTAGAGGTATGTGGCTTTTTCTCTTTCACTATTAAATAAAAAGAGGCTTCTGAGTCCTCCAAGCATGGATCATTACATTTTGTAGAGCACTGGATTGAATATCTCATGACTTGAAACCACTGAAAAAAACTGTAGAGGTTTGTCTTCATGATCTGGATGCTTAGTTTTTACATGTCTTGCTAAATGCGATGGTTTCATACTATCATTAACTAATACCTCAAGGCACAACAGTCATTTCAGGCAAGGTTCATCATTAATGATAGTAGATGTAAAATCATATTTCAAATACTCTTCCTAATAATTTCAAAATTTTTTGGCCAATTTGTCAAAGCTGATTAGACCATCATTATTTTTACCTTGTAATGTGGACAATGAAGAGCTCATAATAGGGTAGAAGTGTCAGCTCTGACATCTTCTTGTTGATCACTTGTGCTCACATTATTAGTATTATCGTCAATCTGCAGTTTCTTTGAAGGAATCTTTTTAAACCACTTGCCCATTTTGTGAGGGTTAGTTAAAACTAGGTAACGATCTGTAAATCTACTTAACTGGGCACACAAACTGCAATAGATAATAATACACTGAAAGCAAGTGAACAAATGAGCGTGCCACTGTGAATCCCTTCACGTTGCAGAACACCAACTCTTTCCTCAGAACACTTCACATACATATGTGATGCAGGACCCTCTGACAATACAGACTGAGTGAGGGTATCAGTGTCAACCTGTATATTAAATATTAGTTAAGCTTAATTTCTTTTTCACTTTTTTTAGATAAAAAATAAATACTATTTCCTTCATGTACTCCAATGGATCGTCTTGTGCACCCCCTGGGCTGCACACCCCCTACTTTGGAGACAGCTGCTCTACCAGGTTTTGGTCCATGCAAACTGTCATTCTCACCAACAATGCCACTGTGCAGGGCAAGCGACAGCAGAGACAAAGAACTGTTCCAAATAGGCAGTTTGGTTGCAGCCATGACATTTTGGTGGGGAAAAGAGTTTAGGTAGGTATGAGAGCCAGGCTATGACTTTTAGCCTAATGGCCATAGACCTTTTCTATTTTGTAATACAGATATAGCACCAGTGATTTTAACAGGGCCAGGGTCGGACTTGTAAAGAGGGCAACTTGTCTATGTCACTGCTTAAGACCAGAGCAACCATATTAGTAGCTATTTCTTGCTTGGACTCATGAAAAAAGAGGAGAATACCTTAAGTTCCATTAGTTCCTGTGTATTGGACGGAGTAGTAAGGGCTTTTTCTGCTATTCTCTCAAACCCATCACATAGTCTGAAAAATATGTAAAATAACTAGTTTGGCATGTGTGTTCTGTTTTAATCATCCTTGGACAAATTATATACATTTATAACAGCAAAAATGAGATCAACATATCCTTTAAGGATGAAAAAAATTCAACAGTGGAAAAAAACATAAGTAAATTTCAAAACACATTTTCAGTTTGAGAGTTACCTCACACTCATGTCTTGATGATCTTTGAACATTCTGGAAATAATTTTTTCACAAATATTATCTGCTCGCTTCACCAAAGCATTTATCAATTCATCACAATGCAATTCAAACATTCCTAGACGGAAACACTGCAATACAAATATAATAGTTGTCAGAATATTGCATAGTTTTTACCTGTTTTCTCTCAGTCTTAAGCAGAATGTCAGGGATCTCACATAGGAATTTAGTTAAACCATAAAACGCTTTTAAAACTTTTGAGTGAAGAACAGAAAAAAAAGCTACAGTTGAGAATAACTGTTCTGTATCTGCACATCGAACTTCTTATAAATCTTACTTCTATCGTTTTTTACCTTGACAAATAAAGTACTTCCTCAAAAAAGAAGGGCATCTAATGTCTATAGTAGTGAATGTTGTCTGGTGAAATTACAGAGCTTGAGATACATCTGAAATATGGTAGTCTTTCTTTACTGTTAGAGACACATGACATTCCTTAGGATTAAGAAGGGACTCTGCCTCCCAGTGAGTCTCCAAATCCAATGGTTTCTTTGACTAGTAGGCAAGTGAGCTTGACTTCCACACACAGAAGCCCTCATGACAGGCCTGTAAGTACTAGTTTCTCCAGAACTGAGGTTTGCACTGTATGCTAGGAGAGAAACAATTTAAGGAAAACCACTTTAGCCTTATGAGTCTTTTTCAAAATGGACAAAGGATTCTCACCACAGAATATCCTTACAGGGACCAAAAAAAAGCAGTTCATGTTAAGGATCCTCTCTCTGCCTTATATGAATGGAAGGAATTTGGAGGTGGCTGGACCAACACTTTCTCTTGCTCCTTCACATCTAAGAGGAGCATGCTCTGAATGCTTTCAGAAGTCCCAGAACAATTTATAGCAAAAGTAACTGTCTCACTTGAGTACAGCAAATACACCCCAGAAGTGTTGACTCTTGAAAAACTCTTTTTCTGAAAAAAATAATTGTATTTCACTTTAATTATCTCATAGCTAATTATTAGCACCTTTGACTGACAACATTAAAATTATATCCATATCTCTTCACAAATATTATTATAATTTACCTTCTTAGAAGTATATTTTATTTCCTTAGAAAGTTTCTGGTACTTTATGATTTCCCTTTTCATTTCTTCAAAGGTAAGTTCCTCTGTCAGGAATTGATCAACATCATGTTCAGCTTGTTTGTTTATCAGGAAGCTGTACTTATCATACAGCTTGAGATGTTCCACAGGTGCAGCACTTTCTTTCGTAATTTCTTCTCTGATCCTTCTCTTATGTCCATCCAAGATCTCATCTAGGATAACAGGCTTCAAGACAGCTGATGAGGATTCACCTTTTGGCTTTGGAAAAAAAGCACACAAAAAACCAAACACATTTTCAAATTACAGTTATGTCTGTAGCTCAGCTATGTCAGGGAAGATAAACAGGACAGAAAAATCAACTAAATGTTACTTTAAAATCTTTCTAATTAAAGTCTGATTACAAACCCAATTTTGTAGATACAGTTATTTATATTCAACTCCCAATTTTTTTTTTTAATCCTAGCTTATGAATGTTTGCCTCCAACAAGTAAGAAATCAGATCTGCTTCATTCAGAAACTCTGGAGTCCACATGCTTACTCATCCAAAACAATTTTAAATTTAATCTACATGGATTTTCCTGAACCACAGGCACAACTTCAATTTTGCTATCAACTGATGACTCTGTAACATTAGAAATATGGAAAACACTTTCCTGCAACCCCCTAGAAGATCTAAAGCCTTGCTCTTGTGCATTCAGACATGCTTGAGATGCTTTTTTTAATCTGCCTTTTCACAAGTTATTGATTAGTGCTTTTATAAAGTGTAGCATACAACTCAGGTTTCTGTTTGGTCATTCGTTGAAGCACATTAAGAAAAATGTTGAGGGTTAGTATCTTTTTTAAAAAATTCAAGTTGGAGCTAAACAGAAGGGGCAACAGAATGTCTAAATGATATTCCTTCAGGAAAAAAGAAATCTGGGAAACAATTAAGAGGCACCACAGGGAATTGTTTTCACTCTCTCCATATTAAAACCTAAGACTGCTATACTGAAAGTAACATGCAATTATAAATCAAGTAGGTACCTTTTTAAAAACATTATTTCACAAAATGTTTTTTCCTTAACCTGTTTGACCTAAGGTTTTAACCTGGTTGAATGCATAAAACAACTAAAATATAAACTGCTTAAAAATTAAGGTTTAGATTTTTTTTTTTTAAGGATAGTTACTCAAAAGATTCTATATATAAAAAGACAGTACCCTTTCCAATATCAAAATAGCAGGTATTTTCCAGAATACGGCAGAAATGCGTTTAAAATTTAACTGCATGAATTTTGTTTGTAGTACAGTTTATAGTAGCTGCTGCAGAAAATAACTCATAGAAGAAACTGGTTGATTCTTGGATTTTTATTTGCTTAGACAACAGTGATTGGGCCTATTAGTAAGAAGATTAAGATGTTTTCAAAGTGTTCCAAATATCCTGAAAGATAACAAGACTATTCATTAAAATACCTAGGAACTAAAGGTAGCAACAATATAATGATAAAAAACTCATAAGTATTGTAATTTCTTACCCACTTAGAAAATAACTTTGTCTCAACTCTTGGTATATCACTGACAGCTTCAATCATAACAGTATAAACATTCAGTAATACATCCCTGAAGTCATTAAAGTCAGGTTCAAATTTAATACCATCATTCTCAAGAATTAGCCTCAGGATTAAACCTGGGTGTTTGTACGCTTGGATTGTTTCCTAACACACACACAAAAAAAAAAGTAAAATATTAGTTAAACTAACCCATGCAGGAAAAGTCAAAGGATTATTAAGAATTCCTCCAGCATAAGCATTTTAAATTGTCAGGACTTTAATTGCAAATGACATGCCACAATCCTAGCAAAATTACTTGTGCAAGTAGGAAGCATGTCTCTGATAAAATTCACATAAACTGATGTTCACTACAATGAAATACAATGTTATTTTTAGCAGGCACAAGAGGCATCCTCTATACACCAGCCAACAACTTTTGTAGTTTGCAAAGACTGAGGCAGAGTAGCTTTACAGTAGGAGCCCTCACAAGTATAACAATATTGAATTATTATGTGTACAGCAGTACATGTATTCATTGTCTGAAGTAGTCACTATGAATCTACTAACCTTAAAAAAAAAGTGTTACATCCAATTTTATTCACTAAACAAGAATCTGATCCATAAAAACTCAACTGAATATTATGAGGGTTATATTTGCAGTATGGACTCCCATGTATTCCAGTATGAAAACCTGTATATGATTTTGTCGTTGGTGGCATAATTTGATTTTTCATCATATCTTTATTCAGGATCAGAATCTCTCAACTTTCCTGCTTCTGCTAACACAGTCTAAATACACAAACATTTAATTAGGAAACATGAGGAAGCATTTTATCACTACTACGTAGCATAGGATCACCATTAGGAAGAATAAGATTAGAAAATACATACCTATTACTAACAATGAAAGAAAATAGTACTGTATACATCAAAGCTCACTTAACTCAGAAGTATAAAAATAAATTACAGGTGAGTAAGAATGAAAAATATATACTCTGCTTCCACAAAATGATTCCTTACTTCCTTACAGTCTCTGCAGAACTTATCCAAATTCTGTGGATATTTGATGGCAAGGTTGTATTAACAAAGATCCAGTTGCACTCCAAGATATCAAATATCAACAAGAAATATTTACCTCTATGGCAGACATTATGTGAGTGCGTAAGAGAAACTCCTTACTCATTTCGCCTCCCAAACTATTCTGTCAAAGCATGTAGTAGACACCTACTAATAGCAGAGAAAAGATAAGATTTCTTCACAGATGGGTACTGCAGAGAGCACTAGTGCAAGATGCAAACAGCCTTTATACTAATTTCTATTGTGTGTCTGACTGCAGTGTGTTCTTGAGGATCCTACATTTAAAATGTGTTGATATTTCCCTTCTTGCATGACCAAAAAAAAGTTATTTTAACTCCACTTAATAAATAACGCATTCCTAAAATATTATTCCTTTTTCTCCAGAAAGCACCTGCCAACAGAATTCATATTTTTTTACATTTTCTTCAAAAGAAGCAAAATAAACAGGAAACAAATTATAACTACATGGATAAACAATGCTGCTAGTGTGCGTATGAAAGACTACTTACTGCAGGTTGAACTATTAAATCTGTAAAGTCTTGAAGTGAATGTAAAAGTAAATGTTGCAGTTGATGAGTCATTAACGTGGCAGCACAACCGAAGAAAGACTCTAGTTTAGTGATGCTGGCATTGCTAGGTACTTGTTTTCGTTTACTACCTTGGTAAAAGATTTTCTGCACTTCTGGAAACCACCTTAAAATAATACAATATTTTTAAGTTTTTCAAGTGATTAGCATCAATAAAGTTGTGGTTCTAAGTTAACTGCTATAAATGCTTATATTACATGCAGTCAAAAGATGCTGAAGTTACTTGGGAAACTATAGTTTAACTTAAGTAGGTCACAGAATCATAGAATCACCTGGTTGGAGAAGACCTCTGAGATGACCGAGTCCAATCATACCTGTCCACTACTAAACCATACCTTCAAGCATTCCATCTAGCTGCCCTTTAAACACCTCCAGGGATGGTGACTCAACCACCTCTCTAGGCAGCCTGCTCCAATGCCTGAGAACCCTTTCAGGGCAGAAGTACTTCCTGACATCCAATCTGTACCTCCCTTGGCACAACTTAAGGCCATTTCCTCTTGTTCTATCACTTGTTACCTGGGAGAAAAGACACAACCCCCACCCCTCCTCGTTACAACCTCCTTTCAGGTAGTTGTAGACAGCAATTAGGTCACCCCTCAGCCTCCTCTTCTCCAGGCTAAACAACCCCAGTTCCCTAAGCAGCTCCTCATAAGGCTTGCTCTCCAGACCCTTCACGAGCTTCATTGCCCTTCTCTGAACACACTCCAGTTCCTCAATGTCCTTCTTGTAATGAGGGGCCCAGAACAGGACACAGTATTCAGGTGCAGCCTCACCAACGACTCAGACTGAATATACAAACCTTATGGTATCCAACCACTTCAGTTTTGAAAAGCTTAGTCATACTCTCTGAAGTCAACTGACCTCATTCATACATAATTTTTCACATTATTCTGCTCTCAGAAATCGCTACAAAACTAAGAATAATAAACTGAAATTCCAAAATCATTAATAGGTGCTCTACAGAGACACTGATGTGGTCCCAGGTTAATCTTCCTATCAATGAGACACTTCCTTTGTGTGAAATAGGGATGGGACAAGTTTTATTATGTAATAAGTTATATCACAGTATATATTCTAAAATGTCATAAATTATTGATAGTAGCAACATTGTATTTTCTCATTTATGCAGCACAAACAAGTCCACAAAATAAAACCTTTTGTCATAACAGACCAAAACACATCTATTGTTAATATCTGTCTAAGTGAGCAAAATAGGTCATACCAAACTTCAGGATAAGAAAACTGCACAAATCATGATAACATGCTCAACATTTACGCAGCAGTTTTCGTTCATAAGCCTCAAAGCATTTCACAACACTGCACCTCTTTCTTTAATATGTAATATTAAAATGGGTTATTCCTTCTCTCTCCAGAAAGTTCAGAGTTTCAAAAACAGCTAAAGAAATAGTTAAACATTTCCCTGTAATTTAAAAAATACGGATACACTAGATCTTACTTGTTAGATAGAATCACTTTGGATTTTCCAATTTCATTCATGACTGTATTCTGGAAAGATGACAGTTCCTCAGCTTCTTGTTTATTGTGAAATATTTCTGTATCAAGAAGGCGAAAATTTCTGAAACAGAATAGAACATTAATATTTTAGGAACACATTCACTGTATCTTGTTTTCTAATTCTTTACATAAAACTTTTTTCATATTTCACATTTCAAACATAAAGGGTTTTTAAGCATATTTTTTAAACTTTAAAATAATGTTACTTTCAGAAATTAGCATCTGTTGTTTCATAACAACAAAATATAAGCACTACAGTACTGTATGTATGCATGGTCTTAAAGTGAAGTAGTAATCACTATATTTGAGTATATTAATAACTATTTTCAGAATCAGAGTTTGTGTATATGTTACTCATTTTAGATAGGATCAAACATTACAAATCCCAGATGTTTTAAATAGCATTCTTTTCTAGGATTGGATGGATTTTTACAATATTATAAACAATGTAAAAACAAATAAATAACCATCTAAACCTAACTTCAAAATTGTTTACAGTTTTTATATTTTTAAAAGATACTGTCTGAATTTTGTCACCTATTTGGCAGACACAACAAAAATTAAAAAAAAAACCCAAACCACTTCCTGCAACTTGTTACAGCACCTGGCCTGGACAGGTCAATTCATTCTCTCTTGGATCACCAGTCAAGAAATAAGCAAGTAGTTTGGTCTGCTCTGAGAAGAAGAAAGTAACAGCCCATCTAATGCCTTTTACCCTTGTTACTCAGGTAAGAGGAAAAAATGTAAGCGCCCTGCTAGGCGAAACAGCAACCTTCCTCTTCTCAGGACACAGACCATTATGAATATTCCTGACTTGAGAAAGACTGAAAAAAAGTATCAAATTTAAATAAGAGATTAAGGGACTATACTAAAGCAAGAAAGACTATTTAAAAATGGAAGTCATATCCAAACATGTCAGAAGCAGGAAGCTTGTGGGAGCCTTTAAGATCACAAAGAGAAAACTGGAGGAGAAAAAAAAAAAAAAAAAGGCCTTAGAGAAGATAAGATCATAGCTCCATTCTGGAGCCTTTCTGTATGACAAACATGGTGTCTCAAATCGAAGTGTCACAGGAACAGGTTCTAAAAAAAAAAAACAAGCTAAAAACCAAAATCACAAATCACCATGTCCAGATGGCATTTCACCCAAGCTCTAAAGAAAATCAAGCATAAAACGGCTAAACTATTCAACTTTCATGTGTAGCTTCTTGCTTAAAACTGCCTACAAACCAACAGAAATTAAGATGGCGAAGCGTTCCACATGATTTCTGGGGGAGTAGAGATAAGAAAGTTTGACCTCCATAGAGGAAAAGTTGGCAGAAACTCCTCAAAGCATAAAGTTAGAAGGAATACAGACAAATATATTTGGGATAATGGCTTTTGAACAAAGTCATCATATCCACGATTAGCATTCAGAGGTATAGATTGTAGCAGTCCCAAATTCAATAGGACAGCTTAGAAATCTTAAGATGTCAACATCCATTATTTCCCTATATAGATTCTGAAATCATTGAGCAGCTGAAACCTAACAGATATAGATAACACTTACTTAAATGAGGTCTCCCATAAGTTCAGAACAGCAAGCATTGAAGGATTTATTGCATGCAAATTTTCTTTCAGGTATCTGCGTGCTGACAAGAAAGACTTGTTCCAAGGTTTCGGTACTACTGCTATTCTAAAAAACCAAACAAAAAACAACCCCCCAAAACCCCCAATCAGCTACAAAAACAAGAAACAGCAGGATGAATGCAGCTGTGCTAAGAACCAAAATATGTATACATTTGCTTTATGATAATTGTTTGCATCCCAGAAAGCACAGAATTCAGGAGGTAAATCTAGCTCTCTGCTCATTATTCAGATATCAAAAAAGTCTTCAAAAACTGACCACTGTATAAAAAAAAAGAAATGAGAGAAACATTGGACAAATTCTGAGAACTGTAATCTGTTCATGGTTCCTTATATTTAGCATGTAATAAAATAATTATACTTATATAAAGTATTTAGTCAATTAATATGTGATTTTCTACAATAAGTAGTATCTATGTTTATGCTCATCACGTCAAATCTGTAAAAACTCATAAACTTAGAGTATCCTCGTAAACTCTTCATTGGTCTGCTTTCAAGTTTTTAAAAACATTACACTGTTTTGGAGAGGTTTTTTTATATACTCAGTCTTTTTTACTTGAAAAATTGTTGTCATTTTCTACAGGCAATCTGATTATACCATTGAAATATTAAGCACAGCAACTTAAGCAGTATACACTGCAACCTTTAGGGAAAGGAAAAAACAAAAGTAGTTGTCACAAATTTGTCATGTATTTGCAATACTTTTGTTCCCATTTTCATAATGAACTCCTATAAAAAATAATTTCTGACATAAAACAAAACTTTTATCCATTTCTCAGTGAACCTGTATTCCACAGGAGATAGAAAAAGTAGCTACAGGAAGTTAAGTTAAAAAGCTTCAAGTTTTTCCACATCTGTCCTACACATTTCTTTAGACTAAAGTTTCATATTTCAAATATTGCTAATGGAATAAAACTGTTTCACCAATGATTATTTTACTAGGAGAATGCTGTACTTTTGGATTTGCATGTAAGCACCTGACATAAGTTTATATACAAACTACTGTGATATCCTACACAGCTGCCATGAGAGATGGAAATCTACAAAGAATCAGATGTAGGACAGTGTCTTACCCAGGTAATAAAATAACAATAAATTCATCCCATATTTTTTCTCTTTTTAAGACGCAAATTGCTTACATAACATCTGTCACAGTCACCTCTTCTATTATATTCTAATGCCTACTCTTTGATATTTTAAAGAATCTACCTTAAATCACATGGCAGAAATTATTTATTAAAATGTCTTTTCAGTTTTTAAAATTACTCAGTAATGCAGAGTAATACAGAGCCTGGTTGATATCAGTGGAAATGTTCTGTTTCTGCAGCATTTGTAAGATTTAATTCCTCTACAAGGCAAATTTATTTTACCATTTTTTGGCTAGAACTATGAAAGAGGTACCTCTTTCACATCTCAGGAAAAATTAAAGTATGTTCTAGGCAAGGTGATACTAGGTAGGCTGATGCACACTGGACAGATGTATGATCCTGGGAGTAGCACTGCACTTGCTTTCAGTAGACTGCAGACTTTCTAAGGTAAGGATGAATGAGATGGAAATACCTTGTTACTCTAAACAAAGGCCACATCTACCCACTCCAGTATGGAGGTTGTTACATACTGAAAAACCCAGCCAGAAAGCCTAGGCATCTATCACTCTTTCTACTACATGTTGCTGGATTGTTCTGAGGAACAAAACAGTCTGTATTTATTACATTCTTAAACCTCTATGTATTGAGCCAAACTCTCACAATCTGTAAATAAGACAGAGCTTCAGTGAAATCTGTGCGGAACATGACATTGGTCCATTGATTACAATGCAGTTTATACAGAAGCATTTGGTCTGCTATATCCCATTTCAAATGCTGTGGGATTAATTGTGAGACTTCTTAGCAGTTAAGCACTGCTAAACAAAACTAATTCCAAACAACTTTCCAAGGTAGACACATATTTTCCAGGGTTTTTGCAATGCTGCTGTATAATCATTATTTTCATTTACATAACTAATAATCAAGTCTTATTGATAGCTAGCTGACACTGACTACCACTATTAAGACTATTCTTTATACATGCCATTTTACCCCACTGTTCTCTAGTTCGTGTTTTTGAATAAACATATTTTCTTACTCTGCACGATGAGGTAGAAGAATATCTTCCTTCTTGTCTTCATCTTTTTCCCTGGTGTCTCTTAAAACAAAGTCAACTGAAAAAAGTATTAAAAAAAAAAGGAAAGAAAAGCCAAAATAAGCTTAGCGAAGGAATGGATTCATAGAATCATTTAGGTTGGAAAAGACTTTTAAGACACTAATCGTATCCCTAAGCACCACCTCTACACATCTTCTAAATACCTTCAGGAATGGTGACTCAACCACTTCCCTGGGCAGCCTGTTCCAGTGCTTGACAACCCTTTCAGTGAAGAAATTTTTCCTAAATATCCAATCTAAACCTTCCCTGGTGCAACGTGAGGCTGCTTCCTCTTCCTCTTTTCCTATCGCTTGTTACTTGGGAGAAGAGACTGATCCCCCCCTCGCTACAACTGCCTTTCAGGTAGTTGTAGAGAACGATAAGGTCTGCCCTCAGCCTCGTTTTCTCCAGGCTAAACAACCCCAGATCTCTCAGCCCCTCCTCATAAGACATGTGGCCTAGAACCTTCACCAGCTTCATTGCCCTTCTCTGGACACACTCCAGCACCTCAGTGTCTCAACCAAAATGTCCAAATGCACAACTCACTGAGATGAACAGTTTTACCTAGATATACAAAATGGAACTAGGAGAAAGCTATACTATTAAATAGGGATTTATAAAATAAAATAATGGTTCTTAAAAGTGTTGAAAGATCGAAAATACTGAATAATACTTGCTTTGATCATTACAAGGATAAGAAAACCTGAATATACTTTTTATTAAAATTTGCCCTTAACATCCAAGAGAGCACTTCTGTGTAACTCTTCCACAATGGTGGAAGCTGTCAGCAGTGAACAGCGCTCAACAAGGAACACTTCTGAATATTAGCAACTTAGGAGAAAATGCAAGTAAACTCATAGAAATCTACCTATAGCCTTTTTTACACTCAGAAGATAGTCTTCTTTAATTTCATCAGTCAGGGAACGTATACTTTCATTAAGTACTTTCAGATGTTGTGGAATTAAAGCTAAGATGTGGTCTAGCCATGATTCATCCATTGGGGCCACATTTTCTGTATCAATTCCATGGCAAATGTAATAGTAGTATTTCTGCAGGATAAAAGAGCAAGATGCATCAGTTCAGTCCAGTACTAGAAAGTCATTTCTACTACAGGTTTAGCTAGAGATATGGGCTTATTTAGTAAAAATACGTGTCATTAGTACTAAATACTAATAGTACAGTACTAATACACTATTAGTAGTAAATTACCTACACATCACTAAATCTGATGTAAATACTTTCATCAGCCTGTCAAACACTAGTCAGTAGAATAATGATAAAAAGCTGCTGAGATAGAAAAACAGGGTATTGTGCAATAAGCCTCATTCCATTTCTCTAATAAAAGCTTATTAAAAAAAATTAATTGAATAGACATAACTCATAGAAATCTGGTTTTTGTTTGAACTCCAGAACAGTTCTACAGTTCTGGAGAGATGCCTCTCCTTTGCACTGTTCCAGTACCAGTCTTTTCCTTAAATAATTTTTCAATATATATTTATCTATCTCAACTACCCAGTGCTGCCACTATTATCCATTAGCTCTGGGGCTGGACCATATATTCAAAAAGAAAGCCAAGAATTCTGCAGCGTTGTATGTGGATATGCAATATATAGCTAATGCATTGCTCAGAATATGAATGTATAGCCACAAATAAGTGCAGTTGCTTGTATGTCAGCATTTAAACATGCATGTGAAATCTGATTAACAAAACCTCAGAGCATTACAGGAAACACAGATGAAGAAATGTATCAGCCCAAATTCAAAGAAATGCAGAATGGAACATCAACTGGAAGATTACCCATGTCAGGAAGTAACACATTAATCTATTTCAATCAATTTATCCCAAAATGAACTTAATCTGTTTTAAATAAATCACAAAATTGCGTATACAATTGTGTCATTCAAGGTATCTTAAACCAGAATGAGAATGAAGAATACCCTTAGATGAGGGTAACCCTCAAATTAGAGAATTGTCTTACGGATTCTATCTGCTCAAAGCAGTGCACCCTCCCTGGCAAATAATTCTCACCTTCAGCAAGTGCAGAAAAGATTCATTTATTACTTCCCAACATTGGTTATCCTCCAGTTATTATTCTGTTCTGCAATTCTTTGAACCATCCATACATTCCTAATGCTCAACAATAACACTATTAATAATATACTGTGTGAAACTAATAGTGGAAGAATATGTCACTGTCAGTCATCTTTCATTGTGTCAATCACCTTGCCAATATTGACAACAAATGACTGTCACTGTATTTAACTTAATACTCTAGAAAATAGACTTTAGCTACCAAAATATCTTTCTCTATTGGTGTAGAAGAATCTGCTCTTGGAGACTGAGTTCCATCAAGGCATGGAAGCTGTTCTTCAGTAAGGTCTTGCTGTCTGAGACAAAAAAAAACAAAGAGTATGCATCACATTCTTCAGATACACTTTACTGGCATAAGTAATATATAACCATTGTACATGCCAGTTGTGAACAAACAAAACAAAAAAGGTAACTGACAAAACTTTACAATGAGCACAAGACATTCTGATTCAAAAAGAACACTGAAGCATGTGACCAAGTTTGTATTTTATCTGCTACAGTTCTACTTTTAAAATTGGTGATTTAGTTCATGCTAATATATACATTATCACAATTTACAATCATCAAAATTTTAAAATAATTTAATTTTAATATTTGTTTCATCTATCAAAAAAACCCCCACATTATTCAAAAAGAAGAAAACTCACAGTATAATGTTAACAAGAGCACTTCTGAAACTTTCCTGGTTTCTTTTCAGATGACTGCTACTCTGCAATGTACAAGTTGATGGTCCAGCACCTGCTTCATTATATCTAGAATCCTGTAACTTGTGTCTCTTGTATCCCACCTTCAAATATTCTGCTTTCAGAAAATACATTTTGAAATTAAGTTAAAAAAAAGTTCAAATGTATCACACATGTTTACGTTTCTGAAAGGTTTTCTTTAGTAGTACTAAAAATGTTAACCTTACCAGAAGAATACTCATTTTTTACAGTAAACTCATCTGACTTGTCATCTTTCTGTTCTTTGCTCAGATGGAATGAAGGACAAGTCTGCTGCCACAGTGGTTTAGACCTGGCCTGGAATAAATATTTTATATTTTAGTTTTACACTTGTTGTAGATGCTACTAACACATACTTCAAGACTTCTTAAATATAGTAAATCAAAGAAGCTGCCTAATACACAGAAAGAACAAGGCAGCATAAAAATCATTCAATAAACTACTACTTATATGTTGCCCTCAAATTCTAAATATCCAGACAAGCACATTAAATTTGCACATAATATTTGTAAACTCGCTAGTTTTACACCTTATATATTTTCAAACTTGTTCAAGTACTCCACTTGCAATGTTTTCCAAATATTGAAATATAAACAATGCTCCACATACATATAATATACATACATAGTGAAGAGAGAACATATACCTCAGCACATAACTGAATGAGAACCATGGTCTTTACATAACCATGCTGTGACACATATTTGAAAACAAAAGCTTACAAAAAAAGCCAACAAAACTACCTGAGACAACTGTGGTAGGAAGTTCACCGTTCTCTTTATCGACTTCCCTTTGCCACGTGGACTGGGCTTGGGGAAAAAAAAAAAAAGGAAAATCACAACTAGACATTTAAATTATTACTAATATTAGACTTCTGGGAATACTTACACTTTTAATCTAGCTATCATTCTGGTTTTATCTCTTATATAATAATTTTTACACATACAATTCCATATCACTTTCCCTATTCTTCCTAGAGTGTTTCCATATAGAACTCCACTTTCTCATATGCCTTTGAAAAAAAGCACAGCTCTGAAAACTTAATTTTAGGCTGGAAAGTATTTATGTTACATTTTTGCTAAGATATAAGTTAAAGTATTACAAGACACCATAAAATAATACAAATAAACAAATTTTTTTTTTATTCCCTTCCTTCAGTCAATGTTTTTTTAAAACACAAAATAGTCCTTTTTTTTCTAATCCATAAACTTTAAGAGCATTGAGCATCCTCTGCTTTTTCACAGTGCTGATCCCTCAGCATCAGCCATCAAAGCTGTCTGTCCAAAAGCACCCTCTGAGCATGCCCAGCACATTTGAGCAACATACAGCACCTTCCTATAAATAAACAAGACAGCCCAGTTATAAAGATATTTAAAACTGGCTGTAACACAACTGCCTTTGGCTATTATTCTATTTCTCTGTTTCACACCACCACCAATTCCCCTGGCACTGCCCACACTGCCGAATTTGACAGTGATAAAATAGGTATAGACATACATTATCAGTTGTCAGCAATCTCTTCATAAACTAATGTGTGGTCCAATTTGTTAAAAGGAAGCAAACTCATTCCAGTTCTAGGGAGTTCTTCCCCTGAATGTGATGGGGAGAAGCTCCCTGACTACCACTAGCTGCAAGAGGGAGTCATATAACAAAATGTTTTAAGTATCTTGTTTCAAAAGCAACAGCACTACTCTTCTAATGAACAAAATAGCCATGCTTCCTCTTTCTCTCCTCAAACGGGACTAAACACACCTGGCTTGCCCTTGAATATAGATCAAAACACCTGATGAATTAAAGTACTCTGAACACCAAGCAGGCCAATTTTTATATTTTTAATCCAGCTTTTTGGCAGTCACAGAAAAGGTGACTAAAAGACTTTTCCACAACAACCACATATCTCTTTCAGTCCCTCATTTAATGCTCTCCCCAGTCTATCTTCCAGTTAAGCATGGTCCACATGCAAGATTTTTCATACATCAAAATTCTAACACCTGTACCAGTCTCATAGTCTGCAGTGACACAGACGATGAATTTATTTCAGCAGAAATGAGGGAAAAGCAGTATTATAACAAATACAGAAAGATTTACATGACAAGCCTGCTTTTTGTCTGGTAATTGGAGCAGTTGTAACTCTACTGGGACAACACAAAGCCATTTTTTCCTCTGTAGTCTAACATATTCAACTGCAAAAAGATTTGTACCACAGATCACATTACAGCTACTAGTCTTTTCTAATATTAGCACGAATACATCTCCTAATAGTGTATCCTCACTGCATCATAAAGCTACTGCTTACCAAGCCAATAAGCCTATAGGATGCAGCATAGCCTATGGACAGAATTTGGATTGGTTTGGACTCAGCTGTATACAAACACGCTATGATAGAATCACAGTGAAAAATGAGGCTGAACAGGGCCCCTGATTATCTGCTCTCCTTCTCAAAGCATTACTCAAAGCAGTTGAGATCTGAAGTCCTCTAAAGCCACTGCCTCTCTGGGCAACCTTCTCCCCTGCTTAATCAGCTCACTGGGAAGAATGTCATCCTTATGCCTAGCCAGAATTTTCCTTCCTGCAACTTGGGAGTGTTGCCTCTCCCCCTGCTGCTGCTGCACAGCACCAAGAGGAATCTGGCACCATTTTCTCTCTAGTTCAGGCACTGGAAGACAGTAACTACATTCCTCCACCACCTTCTCTTCTCCAGGCTGAGCACTCACAGTTCCCTCAAGACTCTCCTTGTACAAGTGCTCCAGCACCCTAACCATCTCAGTGGTGATCCCATGGACACTGTTTTGTCAACAGCTTTACGGCAGCTGGACCAGAACTGGCTCAGGCAAAGTCAGCTTAGGTGGTTCTGAACATTGCGACAGGCCTTTTTCTCTGCGTCTTGCGTAAAGAGACTGAAACGTAAAGCTCATTGTTACTCTAGTCCAGATTCTATAGCAGACGGTGAATGCTATCCACTGCCCTCTGAAGGGAATAGATGGGGAAAAAGTCTTTTGTACAGGAGAAAATGACTCTCAATTCCTGGAAGACTGTTACATAGTTCTGTCTGTGACAAGGTCCATAGTCTTAATTCTTAGATTCTTGGTTAGGAACAAATAACAGAAACCTGGGTATTTTTACAAATAACAGGGCTACAAAAATTACTAAGACTATACCTATATACAACATTAAAGAGTTTTGTTTAGATTTTCTTTTGTTGAAAAACGTATAATTCAGCATCACAACTTATACCTCTGAGTTGCTGGTACTGATAAACTCAAGTGTTGAAATTAGTCACACTGAAGACAGTGCCAGTATTTTAAAATACTATCCTGCAAACATACTACTGGCAATAAAATGTACTAAGCAAGGTGCCCCAGTGAGGACTATCTCAGATAGTTACAAGCAGACAACTCACACCCTCTAATATGCACCTCAAGAAGAAACACATCCAAACAAAAATCAGTGAGCTTTTAATGCACTGAAGAAAGTTACTGAATTATTGCACTTAAAATTTCTCACACATTTCATTAGAGGAAAACAAAGCTGAATAAGGACACAAAAACAAAAAGACACTAAAAGAATAGGACTGACTTACTAACAGGAGAACAACATGATTTAAGGGGGCAGATTCTTCCTTATAATTATATTAACCAACTACAACCCAATCAGGCCACTAGAGAAATAACACAAATTAGTATTGGTTAATGCCCAGTGATTTAAAACCACAATCATAGCTAAAAGCTTTTATTGGTATTTGTCTTCAGCATTTAAGCTTCCTGAAGTTCTGAAAAGAGACTGAATTACTTAAAATATCTTCATGCTTCATGTTTAAAAAAAAAAAAATGGGAGAGGACTTAAGTCATAACATTTTATACCAAGCTAAAGACTGGAATTAATTTCTGTGGTTTATAATGAGTTGCCTTTAGGAGAGAGTTACTGTCTCTGAAAGCACTACAGGAACAGCAGCCCAAGACAAAAAGTCTTTAAATTTGCACTGCTTAAGTAATTATAGGAAATCTGCTCAGCTGCATGAGGGACTACATTGCTTGTAAAAAATCTGATTGCAGGAGTTCACAGCACAGACATCACAGTTTACATTTTCTGGAGGGCATCAGCTGCATCAGCCTGCAACTAACGAGACAGCGCGCTGAAGCCTTGCTCTACAAACACGGCTGTCCCACCAGGTCTCCGCTTACAGAGCGCAAGCGTTTACCTGTCAGAGATTAAAACAAATGTAATTTCAGAAGCTTAATTGAAGGGTTATTTAGGGTTGAAAAGAAAAACAACGCTTTTCAGATAGGAACAAGCCCCCTCCGGTAGCCGGGGGCACCCGAGCGCCTGCTCTCTGCCCGAACAGCGAGCGCTGCCCGGCGCTGCTCCTCAGCCAGCCCGCG
>NW_010287901.1:0-14914 GCF_000700745.2 Antrostomus carolinensis
ATAGAGAGCGACTCCACCACCTCGCCTTGCTAACATTCTGTGATTCTGTGATTTAGCAAACAGGAATAGGAGCTACGGGCTTTTCATGGAGTAATAGGATGACCCAGCAGTGAAGAAGCTATCTTTGGACTTGGGAAAACTGAATTCATCTCTCTGCTCTACTCCAGCCCTCCTGCACAGTCTTGGGAAAGACACCAAGGGTTCCCCTTCCTCTTAGAACTCTTATGAGAACAAATCCGTTATAAACTCAGAGGCACTCTAGTACTTCACTCTAGTGAAGAGGGGACCAGAAAAGTACATAAGTTCTTGCCATTATGGAAAGCTATTTCATATTTAATTCTCAATGTGGACAATATTTCACAGCAAGAATACATTTATGCAAGTTTTCTTAGACAATTTTGGGAATGGATTAAGTGAAACCTCTGTGCAGGATGACAGTATCCTTGCGGGAAGCTAATGTGAAATAGTTACTTTACTTTAAATTCATGTTCTACCTTGCTGTGCAATAGCTTTCCTGTGTGGATACACCACAAAAGAGAAAGAAATGGGCAATATCTATTAAGTAATTTTTGTAATAACTAATTGAATTGGGAGTTACTTTAAAAAGCTTTTGTCCTATTAGGATAAACAAAAAAGAATCAGATGGTAAAAAAATTCACCATAAAAGGCAACCAACTGACAGATTGAGGGAAAACACATTTTAAAACAATGTATTTGAGAAACGTACATTTCCATGATCCTTCTGTCTCATTTTGGACAGTGAAGCGTAATCTGTTGGGGCTCCCACAGGACATTTAAGTATCATCCAGCAGAAGGGCTAAAATGGAGTTTGTGGAGAAAAGTAGGTAGTCAAAGAAAGCAGATGCTAAAGAGATCTGGAATATTCTGAGCCACCAATCTAATTGAGAAAGAAATACAACACATGGAAAATCATAGACCTGAAGCAGGAACTATTGAAGAGCAATGACAATTATGTGCTCCCAGAGCAGCAGAAGGTAAAAGTACAAAAGTAGTTGTGAAGGTATAAGCTAGTAATTGTAAAGGTTGTTAGAAACAGCACGATTATTTCCTTACATTTCAGTCCCAGTTGAAGTTATTTTTCTATTTATAAAAGATACTTGTTTTGTTATAATGAGACATTTCTTGTGTTTATAGCTCTCTCACTAGAAGTTGATGAGTTCAAGATTCTATGAGAAATGTGTATAATGCGTAGGGATGAACTTATGCACTTAAAACCACCAGGTGCCTAAAGGTGCAGAGGTTTCCCTATTGCTCCCACTGATTTCAATACACTAGGCATTTACCAGCAGTATTGGCTACTTCATTGCTCATACAAATTTGGCCCGACTGCTTGGGATTGTGGATTGCCTTTTAAGACACAAAAGACTCCTCTTACACTGAAAATAATTCTCACCCAAATAATTTGATGCTTTTCTTAGTATATATAGGGGGAAGATCCCTCACCTCCCTTGCCATTCTGGTTCTAAAAGAGGCAGGAGCAGTATGACAAAAGGAATATTGCTGGAGTGTCTATCAAATAACTCTGGAGCTGCATGGTGAGGCTTGAAAGCTGGCACAGAACAGCTTTGCATTTCCAAAGTGGAATATATGTTTCCACACACAGAGTGACGCAATTACCCCTGCAAGCACAGCCCCAAGAGCTATGAACATCCACTCTATCAAGATAGACACACTTAAAATATTAAAGACATTCAATCTAACAACTCAATTTTGGTGCATATAAGTTTGTCCCTTACTATTGGTAAGTGCTTGCCCTACTGCTTGGCTAGTAGAACATGCCAAAGTGTTTATTACAGGGGGATGACCAAGAGCTAATTATACACCAGAACACTCTATCTCTGTAGTCTGTTCCTGCTTCAATCCACCCGCTAACTTTTTTAATATATGCCATATTAAATAAGCAGGTTATGAACAGTTCCTGGAGTTTGCATAGCAGTCCCAGTTCACCTTCTGGAAACAATGAAGATTGGCTACTATTGGAAAAATACAGTGAGCCAAGGCCTTCACTTATTACTGTCAAGGTGCTGTGGAGCTATCGTGGGGAGCTCACTGAGGAAATCAGTGTGGAAACCCCAAAGCATTTAAAGGTCATAGGTCTGAGCTTAAGCTAACAGTATTCCCTGCTTCTCAAAGTGAATGTATGAATTCTGGGACCAGGAGCAAAGCCTCCTATATTTGCTTGGGATGCGTCTTGTTGACAGGCTAATGGGTCCATAGTTGCAAGATCAGGGAGCTACTTTCTGATATTTCTAAGAGTACTTTCCAAAATAGGTGTCTGAGACTTGTTAGAAATAATCCCTTACATCACCCTTCCCCACCTCACACTTGTGCTTGCAAGCAGTCAGCTACAATCTGATCCCAAAATATAGCGTGAACCCCTAGGTGGTCTTAAGAGCCAGATCTGAAGGACAGCTTGAACTGTCACTTTTCAGCCTGTAAACTTCCTATAATTAAACAGGAGATTTATTGTTCTTGTGCTGTTGCTCTGGCACCTTTCATGATCATTAACTGCAAATTAGAAGAATAAAGTGAATGGAAGAACAGAAGAGCATGTCAATGTTACATCCATCTGTGCTGGGGCAGTCAATCCGCAGAGGGGTGGTAACTCTTCTTGCTCTCGCTGTTCTTTCTGTGCTGTACTGCTATAACACCTCAACTAGTCCCATCTAAGCTGTGCAGAGACAAATAGATGGTAGTGTGACATCACATCCAACTCAGGAGCTAACACTTCTCCAAACATTAATCTTCTTCCTTTTTAAATTGTTTATCACTGTTTTCTCATCTTCCCTGAATTGCACAGGTTTATTTACTAGCCTTCCCACATATATGTCAGCAGACTGAAGGAAAGTTTGCTGACAGTAAAATCAGCTGCCTTCCTATCTAATTGTCACATCCTCTGGCATGGTGATTACTTCGAGGTCAAAGCACAACAAAGAACATTGTGCTGACAGAGGAGGAGGATGGGCAAACAGTGTACAGTCTTAGTTTCTTGGGTGAATAAAGCAAATGTCCCATATACAAATCAGTTTGCAAGACTGAATTTTTGCAAGAGGGTTGCATCAAGTCCTGTCTTGGAGATTTAATCCTCCCTGCTTCAGGGTTTTCTTTGAATCCTTTCTTTAAAATCTTGCTTCTGTTTTACATTAATTGAAAAGATGAGAAATGGTGTCCTTAGTGTACACTTGATATTTATTAAATGATGAACGGAAAGGTATCAAAATGTCTAGCCAATGTATCTATTCTGTTTGCAGCATCTGCTATTTCAATATTATCAAATAATAACAGTAGAGTCATTGAGGCATGTTTCAGCAATTGCTCTTTGGAACTCACAATTGCAAGCTGCTATGGAGGCACACAGCTTACTTACGCTTAAAATAGGATGACACATTTTTATGACTAAGAATAGTATCATCAATCATAATAGCAAGGATTAAAATACAAGGACTGTTAGTCCCCACAGTCCAGGTTATTGGCTACTCCCTGAATGGGTAAAGGATTTTTTTAATTTTTTTTTTTTTTTTTTTTTTTTTTTTTTTTTTTTTTTTACTATTATTGCATACTCAGAATACTGGCTACTGCACCAAGTTGTAGTTTCTGTCTTCCATTAGACATAACTAGTCTCAGTGTTTATGCCATAAGAGTTCAAAGTGTATCTTTATGCCAATTCTCATTGCCAGCTCATTTTTACTTTATTTTCAGCTAGTTTCTGAAGAAAAAAAAAAAAAAAAAAAAAAAAAAAAAAAAGAGATATTTTGGAATAAGAAAGCAGGATTTCAGAATATTAAGCTCCTGTAAAACCTAGCTTCAGAACAACCTCCCACCGCAGCACACCAGCAAGAGGTCCTCAGAGACTCAGTTTGGGAACATGGAGGGGACTATAAAGCACGGAGTGTAGCTAGAACCACACAAGCTTGTAGGAATAAGTAAGTTCAGATATATTTAACACCAAGTAAGTTATTAGAAATTTGGGCTTTTCTGGTCCCAGTTAAACCAGAAGAAATCTGGAGTGACTCTACTAGTTTAGCAAAGGTAGCATTTCAACCAGTGGAAAAGAACGCAGAAGTCAAAGCAAGTTTTCCAAACCTATGTGAGCTGATATACAGGAACTGCTTTATAAACCTTTCACATTTCCATTTCCAAATGCTGATAGTTGTGACCATGAATCCCTAAACCAAGTATTTCTCTTCCACTTACTTTTTCTAAAAGTACTGAGCACTTGCATTTCCAAGCTGATGCCTATTTTTTTTATTATTATTATTATCATTAATTATGACTTGGCATGGATCTTATGTTAATTTTGTTGATTGCAGATTTTTGCATTTACAGATTATCTAACTGTACTTGCATCATGGTGATTACTGTTTGGAAAAGGGCCCTTCTGCTCTCCCACTGGCTGAAGCTGCCCCGCAGGCAGGTACTCTCTGTGATTTGTCCCTTAGGATGCTGCTGGGGTACACAGTTGCTCCCTCCCAGTTGCTGCCTGTACCCCCACATCCACCCAAAGACCACTTTAAGTTCATATTATCTTGACTATAGCACTTTTTTCTCAAGGTTCAAAAAACATAAATAGGGATAATAAATGAAAAGGCAGTAGATAAATAACCAAAATTTAAATATTATTTTTTAAAAAAACCTCAGCATGCTTTATCTTAACTTACCTCCTTTTTCCTCCATTAAATACCAACATCACAAAAAATCCCACATTTTTCAATATGCGTGTTTAAATGAGCTATTTTATGTTTTAATTTCTTCCCTATATTTCTTGCTAGCTCCACATTATTTCCAGACAAATTCTGGGAAGCATTTGAATCAAGATTTTAACTGCTCACATGTGCCCCTCATTAAAATTGCCTCCAGAAAACCCATGTTTCTTTAAAAGGTCTTAAGAAGACTGTAATAAAACTGTTTAGTGCAAATTAGAGAATAATTTTCTTGTTAAAACCTTGGGCTGAACAAATTATTTTAGGAATAAAGAAAAGAGGCAGCAAGAAAATTATAGAATATAATGTCACGCCTATTCTTCTTTCAATTTCATTTTGCTTTATGTCTTCAGTTAACATTCTTACGGGCAGGTAAACTAGTTTCTATGCACAGATAATGAGATAAGCAGGACTAACAGAAAAAAAAATAAAAATACCCACTTTGAAATAGCTGATGGTTATAAAGAATTCAAGTGAACCAGCACCTCTCCACAGCAGGCCAGCTCATACACTGCTGTAAATGCTTCTGCTTAGGTAGGAAGAGCAGCTCTCCTCTTCCGTAATTACATCATTGCAACAAAATGAGTAAATACCTTTATTTTCTCTTTGCTCCAAAAATACAAAATTATTTAAGGTTTCAACCAAAACAAAATATTTCAACATAGTTTCTCATGTTTGACATTGAAATAAAAGGTTCATGGGAGATATATATATATATATATACACATACATGCATGGTCATATTTACCTGTAGGCAAACTGAAACATTTAGAAAGAGCTTAGAGGAATGATTCAGGTTCATAACACACAGTAACAAGAACTAACCTGGTGATGATAATAACTTCTCACATATGGCCATCTCATTCAGCTTGCTACTAATGTACATTAGGCAATCAAATTTCTGAAGCCAGAAAAATCTACTCTTAAGTGAGAGCTAATAGAGAAATCACTTCTAAACAGCTCAAAATACAGAATTTATCAGATGAGAGGTCTTCTCTAAGTCATCCTCCTTGCAAACAAAGCTTTACTTTCACTTAGTACCCAGGTGTTTTAAATACGATATAAGTGAAGACAGAAAGAGCAACTAGCTCATCTGTATTTAAAGAGCTCTCCAGTTGTTGTTGGACAAACTCTTCAATGCATTGTGGGTATACAGTTTTGATGGACACTTAGGGCTGAAATTGGTGTCTATTAATTTTAGAGGGTTCCCTGCTGAAGACTGAAACAGAGTAAAAGTGTACACAACAGATTATCTATTCAAAAAATATCTTTAGTGGTTGGAAGTGTGGGCTGCAGGCATGAAGCAAAGTGTTGGGGGTTCTTTCAGTGCTCTCAGATACAGTGTCCTGCTTTACATGGTCCAAACTTAACAGCAATTAAATCAAGTTCATAACCACCTATGTTCTGTCAACCCAACACATGAGTCACAAAACCTGGCCAAAGGAGGACGTCATTGAAGAGGGGTCATTTCTACTCTGATTCTAGCAATCCTTTTAAAGTAAATCATTTGCACGGTAGGAACCTGTAGCTTGATTATGTGTATGTTTCTGTGTCCCAGTGTATATGCATAAATATTTAGAAGTGCTTTCTGATTGCTGTGTGCTGCTGTAAATTTTAGATGTGCACATGATGTAGTCCCAAAACAAGTCAATGAGTTCCTGAAATAGACTCTCAAGTGGAATCAGATTATATTGATCTGCCAGCATCACAGGGGTTTCAGCCCAGTGTTCACTAACTTAATATTTAGCATAATCAATTCTAAGCTTTGTAAAGGACAACTGTGATTGTAAAAGACTGCAGGAGAGGAGAGAGAGGGTCTTCATATCAACAGATGGCTAGAGTTAATGAAACTGAAGTGAGCCTGATTATCGTTAGGGCTTAAGAAAATACTCGTGTCGAGTCACTTTAAGACTTTATCCCAAAAATGAGCCTCCCCATGGGCAGGAAGGGTGTATTGTAGCCAGTGGCCATGATTGCCTGTGATGTGACCTTGAAGCTACTTAAACAAAAAGCTGTGGGTCTTGGCTTCTATTGGTTGAGCTCTGTTGGGTTGTTCATTGTTGGAGTTTTTTTGTCCAATCTGCAGTGCAGCAGGAAGGACAGTTTCTCACCCAGGAAGTTGCTCTAAAGAGAGTGTAGACCTGTTGAAGGACGCAGTTTAGCCTTGTCCCTGGGATGACCTTCGTACAATCTCCAGGAGCCACTTTTCCTCCCTGTACCTCAGTCAACCTCCGTTTTAGAATGATAATCACACATTCCTCTTCATAGCACACTTTGAGATTAAATGAATTAGAAGTGATAAGTAGAAACTAATTACTATTTATGACTTTATAGAGCAGCCCGTTGTAAAAAGTTTTGGCTTTCTGTTTTCTCTTTAGAGTTTCATTGACTACAAACTTAGTATCCCATGCTTATACCCTTTTCAAATTCAAAGCAAATTAATTTCTTTAAATCTGTCAGAACCAAGTTAAAGGAACAGGGCAGAGGTTGTTGGATGCTCTAAATTTGAAAATTAAGCCTCTGTATTGTTGCTTTCCAGGGTATTCCTATAAAAACTAATTTCAGACAAATTTTAAGATTGTTTCCAAAATCTTAAAACCCTCCAGGGAAATAACTTTCACCCTGGTGTGTGTTGATGTTCCACTACCTGAATCTTCTTGTGAAAGTCATGGTCTTGACACCTCATTTAGAAAAGGAAGTCTGTGAAATGCAAATGTACAGCCACTTCTTCATCCGGTTCAGTCACTGATACTCAAAGTTCAAGGTACAATTTTTATTAAAGACTGATCCTCAGGTCTATCTTTGCTCATGCCTCTGAAAACATATTGTTCATGTTACATTCCTCTGATTTTAATCACTTGTCCTTTCCCTCCATGACACAATTCCTTTTAACCTGTAAAAAGGAGGATTGAACCATAGACAAAAAGAAGGCAAATCCAGAAGTGAAATGTACTCTAACCTTCTGGGAGACGAATTCTCTGATTCAGATCTAACTCTGATGCCAAGCAAATCATTGATTCAGCTGTTTCGCCCATGCCTGAGCAGCCCAGGCAGTCTCCAGTTCTCAGAGGAGAACCTGAAGGATCCTGACCGATTCCCTCTCAAGTTTGCCTCTGTTACTTTTCTGGGTTGATGGATCCTAAATAGGATTTCATAGCTTTGAGATATACATGGGTTTTGAGCAGTAAAGATAAAAAGGCAATAATAACACACTCTATAAGGCACCTTGTGATGGCTGAGTAAAAATGACATTTTCTATTCTCTTATGTGACATGCTAAGTAACCCAGAAATTCTCCAGTGCAAGCATGTGGTAGTTCAGCATAATCCCTGTTGTCAATGAATTCAAACGTATTAAATTCCAGCTACAACAAGCAAGGTTTACAAGTAAACAGAAAATATATTTTTTACACCTCTTGCTCAGTCCCTGGCTGTCAGCATCTGCAATGCCTTTTACACCAAAGAGCTCTGCAGCCTTGACTGACACCAAAGATGGAGACAACTCTGTGTATCATCTTCAGAGAACTTGATGGGGAGAGTTTCCTTACAGCTTCCTTCTTAGGAAAACATTTAAAACTACAAGTTATTACAGCAAAGCTGGCCATGCACGCTCCAAAGAGCTCACAGGTTGAATTAGTTCATTCTGTTGATACATCAGCTGCGGCTTGAGCTATTGATTACGGGAAGATGCAGGTGGCAGTTATTACATTGGTGTATAAAATATATATATTGGTAAGGGGCAAGAGGACATAGGAGAGTATTAATCTGTTTTTCAGAGGCTGGGCTATGAAACAAACATCAACAGCACTCAAGGAGCACACACATATACAGACAGGGCTTCGGTTCAAAGCATGCCCTTCTTGTTGCCTTTAGAAAGAGCTGGGACATCAGGGACTATCCCTGAGCAAACAGGCAGAGTAGAGAAAGAAATCATCCACCAAGGCAAGGATATAGCCAGGTGCAGCTCTGGGAGGAGAGGAGCAGTATTTGGGGTTATGGCTTACTGGAGGTGATTTTTAATGATTTTTTTTTGCCAAACTGGAATGACCCTGCCTCTGCAAATCACCTGCTCTCATTGCATGAAGTTATTTATTGTATTTTCTTCTCAAACCTTCTCTTTTAGCGGAGACCTTTTTATCAGGCTACCTAGCTAGACACAGAACACAAATCACAAGCTTAGGCGTGTATCTTCTATGTAAGGATGCAAAAAAGTATTATGCAATAGTGCGCCTGATATATCTGTCTAAGAATATCACGGCACAGTGCTCCATCTTTATGGTAGATGGAAGGAGACAAGAGCTGTAGTTTTTATGGAGTGATGCAGGAACAAATTGTAGCACTTCCCCCTCCATCCATTTAGGCTGCATTCATCATTCCATGCTTTTCCCTGGTGCATCATTGCTGGGAAAATGTCATTAGTGAGGATATTGTTCAGTGTATGTCATAAAAAAAAAAACAGGGACGACTGCAGCTTGTACAAATCAGCCTCAGGGAAGTCTTTGGGGGAAAACTGATATTGCTGAGTAGTTTAGAAAGCTAATGTCATTCAGAGTAAGATTTAACACTAGGGATAAAATATGATAAAAGAGTGAGGGAGAGTTGATGGAGGCAGCTGGGGAAATCTTAAATGGGGAGAAGGTAAATACATTTTATTTACCTGATTATCAGTGTAGCTAAGCATGAATATCATTGCCTTCCCCTTTCACCTTCCCTCCAAGGTTAAGCAAACCTAAAATAATTTAAAAGGACAGACATTATTATACTTGCTCAGAAATAAACTCCACACTTGGGGCATTATGAAAATCTTTCTGTAATGTTAAACAAAGTAAACCTCTTAAAACTCCTGTGTGAGGGGAACGTGGTGTGAAAACCAAAGTGATACTTGTCTGTGTCACGACTCTCTCTGAAACTGCTTGTTTCCAGTATTTTTTAAGAGAGCTGTGGATGGCTGGTAAAAAACCATTTGTAGGGATGTTTGCAGGAATATTGAAAGTTGTTGTCATGCTATTGGAAAGAGTACAGGTAGGATTGTCTATATAGGATTTTATAAATATAAAATTACAAATCTATTTTTTAAAATACACTTGTAATTGGCACCTTTGAAGCCACAGGATACTACAACCAGAGGATGCCTCTGGACACGTATCATGAAAATTGACATAGCACATGTAACCTAACTTCTCTTATGGACCTGTTTTTGTTGAACTCATCCATAAGGTCTCCAAATATCCAAATATCCTTCAATCTTAGTCCACTCCATGCTGACTGGAGATGTGCTGCTGAGGGGAAAGGAAAGCTGAGGCAGGGGAAAAAAACGCAGAAATTTTACAACTATGTTATCAGAAAAGAACTTCCCATATGCATTCACTTGCTAATCTAAACTGGTGTCCGTGGGCATGGATGTCTATGCACACATACACAGAGCACATATATTGTTTGTTTCCCATTTCCAAAATCTTGATTGTCTTGTTAGGCTTAGTGGGATTATTCAGAGTATGTGAAGAAAAGCAGAGTCTTCACAGGAGCAGGGCCAAAGGCTGTAAGCTCTCTAGTGAATGGAGCACCACTGAATGGGTGTTGGTAAAGCACAAAATGAAAAGGCACTTGCATTTTGACTGAAGGACGAGACATCTTTTGCTAGAAAAATAAATTATACAAATAGAATAATCATTTTAGCCCAAATCACCAGCTGAGATAAATTTAATTCATTCACTGAGAAAGAACCTATACAAGCTCACAAGTAGCTTTAGCAGCGTGTATGTAGAAGATACACATAGCAGTGTGTATGCTATATTCCTTACAGACAGATAGTAGTGATTCACTAGTAAATGACACTCTTGGCCTCCATAAAGCCTGGAGATATTTCATCGCTGCCAACATCAACTGTGGAAAACTTATGTGTGTTCTACAAAAAAATCAAGAGTTTTTCTTAAAGACAGAACACCTTGTTCCACTAATGATCTTCATTTTGTTTGTTGAAAGCTTTTAGCATCTGTACCAAATCCATAACTAAAACCAGGCAGTCACCAGACAAATTGCAAGGTTTAAAACAGCAAACTGCTGGGAGGCTCCATCTCTCTTCAAAGAGACCAAGTTAACGAGCAAGCAACACAGCAAATCTACCTCTAACAATAGCAAGATCCTACTTGTGTGACTCACTAATCCAATTTCTTTCAATTTAAACTAAAAGTTAAATTCTCTTTTATGTTAAGAGTGAATACCCATCCCAGCCTCCCCCCTCCCCCTTTAGGCAGAGGAACTGCAATGATTTGGGAGTGAATTACTGCAGAGATGGATTTTCAGCTTTTCATTGCAGCATCAGCTTCTGGAGCTCCACCTGGGTACAAGGAACATGAGAAACACTACACACTACCAGGCAAGGCCTTTTGCTCTTTTATACACTTAATCTTGCTTGCAGGATACGTGTTCAGCAAAGCAGGAGGTGTGAGAGCCTGTGTTTTTAGGTCTTACATCTCCAGGCAGGTTAATAAAGTGCATTTAACAGAGCTGCTGTGCACCTCACAGGCAGCCTGCAGCACAGCCCCGACAGACCATTGCCAGGAGTGTTCAGTTTTCCAGCACAACACCTAAACTGTTTTTTCCTCGACTTTCCTCCAGTCTCTCATCACCCTGTGGCTAAAGTAGGCAATTTTCTATTTTTTACTGTTGGATATGGTTGTATTAGGAAGGATTTTTGCGAAGGTTTGAGCTGGTGAGAAGGCAGGATCAGCTTTATTTAGCTAACAAAGTGACAAATACAGGAAGAATTCTGAGTAATATTGAGTGGTTTTAATAACTAGATATTTTAATGTGAATTTGTAATGGACAGACTGCTACAGGAGTGGCTCTTTCTTTTGGTGTTCCAGCTGTTTAATTCCCAATTAAAATCCTTGAAGACAACACATTTTCAGAGCTCTGAAGCACCAAGTAGTTTGTAAAGAGTCAGAAATCTCAGTGCTGTTTTTTCAGTGCTGATAGTTGCACAGATTTTAAACCACTAAATTAGACTCTAAAAAAAAAATAATTTCTCTGTTGTTACCTCTCAGATACTTCACTTCATGCATCAAATAATCAGCATAAGAACTAAAAAGTCCATGTTTTCAAATGTGCTTTCCTCAGGTGACATTTTCCCCTGCGCCCCCTCTGCAGTGAAGCATCTATGATTTTTGTGAAAGGTTCAGCCTGAGGCAACAGGAATCTGACTCTCATTTTTTACAGCATTGTTTTTACTATCAATAAAAACTGAAGACAAAATTTATTATGAACTATCTTCTAATGAAGCTCAAGGATTGTGTTTAAATCATGTCCAAATATGAGGCCAACTTCATAAAAAACAATAATCAAAGAAATGTGTTTGAAACCTGTTCATCTTTCCAACATTGCACAGGGGCCATGTCCCGTTCCAGTGTAAAATCCTTGGGAAATCCCCAGCTTCATGGGTCAGGGGGGCACATCCTAATGGCTGAAGAGAAATTAGAGGGAACCCCTCTCTGAGATCAAACAGAACGAGGTAAACATCATTTGTGGGAGAAAGAGAAATCCTGGGTACCATTTGAACCCCCGGGACATCCCAAACACCCCCAGCCCTCCCAGCTTCTCTCCCACACCTCAGCCATCCCCAAAACCCTCCCCTGACTCTACCTGGTATCCCTCCCCAAAGGCCTGAAGTTCTGTCCATAAAAAAATGTGCATCAGCATAGAAGAGTTTTGATAAAATAGTAATACTGGAGGTTCAAGATTTTAGGTGGCAACAAGAAGACAGCAAGTGTATGAAGATAAGTGGGCCTTGAGTGTACTTTTAAGAACAAAACATCTATTTTCATTATCTCTGGGGTACAGAAGATTAGTGTGATCTGAGACTGCTTTGTATTCATACAGCTCTCTGTAGGACCAGTAATGAATACACTTATTGTACCCTGGCATCAAAAATTGTTTTGGTTCTGTTGGTGTTATTTTACATTTAGTCTCAGCTGATAAATGAATTGAGATTGGCAGGAATCCTGATCTGCATGCTTAGAATAAGGTACAAGGCTGCCTGAAGTGTGATGACTGAGAGAACATGCATGTAATGAGAAGTTATGCAAAATGCATTATTTTGTATTTTCCTGTCAGCTTTACCTGGAAATCTTAAATCACCTTATAACTTCAAATTCATAAGACTCAATCTATGTACACTCTTACTGAATTACAGATAAATGTACCTCAGCCAGATCCTGTAATCCAGTTCCCTATACTAAATAAAATTTTGTTTTCTGTATACAAAACAAATATACATGGAGTTTTATCTGTATTTAGGTATGGTATTTATAATAAAGCATTCCTACAGGCTGCATATGTTCATTCTATAATGTCTGTAACATGGCATGTGCATTGGGAATGTGCTTTCCAGCACATATAATATGTAGGTTTCAGTCTACATACGATTTTTCAATATCCTGCAAGTCAGTGAGAAAGGTACCCTGTTAACAACAAAAGCCAGCAGTAGTACTATTTTGCTTCACTTTTATTATTGTCGTCCTATTTCTTTTCATGAAAAAAAGATTGCTAGCATATATAAATATTATCAGGCAGGAGGTACAGCACAGCAGCTATTGAGGCAGGCTCCCCACTCCATTTCACCTGCTATGTTTTGAAAGAGAGCGTTTGTGAAAAATCTGAATTCTGTTGACCTAGTTCTTGAATCTTGTAGATGGGTATGACTGCATGTAAGCCAGCAGTGCTACTCTTAGTTTATAAAAGTACCTGGGAACCAGTTAGCCTCGAGATATGTAGACAGGCAAAACTAAAGCAGAAAATTACATTTAGTCAACTGAACTTCTCCCATATTTGTTGGAGCAAGATGCAAAGATTTTCTATCACTCAATGGATCTAAGTGCATGAAATACTCAGATGCAGACAACAACCTTAAGAAAAAATTATTCTACTGATTTACATTTTCTATGCTCACAAAATTTCACATTATGAGTTTCAGAAATATTAATGACTGATGTCAAGACTTGCTGGATTTAGCATACTTTGAAAGAGCTGGGCTAAGGCAGAAGGACGAAGTAAGGGTATTTCTACAGTCAACGAGGGCTCATATCAGACTAATTTATAGACTGCATAAACTCTGCCAACTCCTGTGGGCACCATTTAAACATGTTTGCTTTTAGCAACTCGCCTGAATTCCTCTGAGCAAACAAAGATTTACATCAGATGTTAACAATTATGAGTTAGATGCAAATCAGAGAAACTGAGACATAACATGCACATCATTTTAAGATACCTACAGGAGAGATTACATCATAAAGATCAGAGAAAAATCAGAGAAAAATAGGTCTGAAAGGATGCAAGGGGTTTATCTTGCTGTACCAGAGTAACAAGTACCATATTGACTTTTGATATTTTTATATTTTATAAATATAAGTATAAATATAAATATATCAACCCTGATTTGGTTTATTATGTAATTATATAACATACATATTTTTAGAGGTAAAATATAAATATACAAGTAAGTAACAATATTTATGTGCTGAAAGATATTAATCTTCATATATTTTCTAAAAACCTGTCTCCCAGGCAATCTTCACCAACCTTCTGTTTGGGAGACTTACGTAATGTCTAACCTTCATCTTCCTTTCTGAGATATAAGCCCATTACTTCTTATGCTGTCTGCAGAAGTTATAAAGTATGAATTATTCCACTCCTCCTTGTCTCGTATATAAAAGTTCTTACAACAGGCAATGGGAATGCCAAAGGCTGGGGGCATGTCAGCCTGAAACAAGGTCCTGGAGTCTCATTGTGACGACACAACTGACCCCAAATCTACTACAACATATTTTGGTCTTTCCTCCTAGGTCACGTCCTTCATTCACCATGTTTCATCTTTCCTGGATTCTCTCCAGCAAATGTGTATTTTTGTGAAACTTTGTGCCCCGAACTGAACACAGCACTCTGCCTTTGCAGGATTACTTCGGTTCAGAGGTCTCAGGGTGATGTTGAGGCTTTTCCACAGCCAAACAATATTATTCACTCCAGTCCAGCTTGTGATTAACATCCAAAATCCCTTTCTGAAGAATGGCTGCTCATGCCTGTGTTTAGAGCCCTTTGCACTGCTCCTGCCAAGTCCCATCCTGCTTTTTCCAGGGCATGTCCAATTTAACACAGTCTGTTTCAGTCCGAGGACACTCCTTGCTCTCTGACCTGCCATTGT